>NC_057731.1:35261944-35295989 GCF_004010195.1 Chiloscyllium plagiosum
TTTGAGGGGCCCTATTTTCTACCTAGTTACCCTTTTGTCCTTAATATATTTGTAAAAACCCTTTGGATTCTCCTTAATTCTATTTGCCAAAGCTATCTCATGTCCCCATTTTGACCTCCTGATTTCCCTCTTAAGTATACTCCTACTTCCTTTATACTCTTCTAAGGATTTACTCGATGTATCCTGTCTATACTTGACATATGCTTCCTTCTTTTTCTTAACCAAAATTTCTTTAGTCATCCAGCATTCCATATACCTACCAGCCTTCCCTTTCACCCTGACAGAAATATACTTTCTCTGGATTCTTGTTATCTCATTTCTGAAGCATTCCCATTTTCCAGCCGTCCCTTTACCTGCGAACATCTGCCTCCAATCAGCTTTTGAAAGTTCTTGCCTAATACTGTCAAAATTGGCCTTTCTCTAATTTATAACTTCAACTTTTAGATCTGGTCTATCCTTTTCCATCACTATTTTAAAACAAATAGAATTATGGTCGCTGGCCCCAAAGTGCTCCCCCACTAACACCTCAGTCACCTGCCCTGCCTTATTTCCCAAGAGTAGGTCAAGTTTTGCACCTTCTCTAGTAGGTACATCCACATACTGAATCAGAACATTGCCTTGTACACACTTAAGAAATTCCTCTCCATCTAACTTTTCATACTATGGCAGTCCCAGTTGATGTTTGGAAAGTTAAAATCCCCTCCCATAACTACCCTATTATTCTTACAGATAGCTGAGATCTCCATACAAATTTATTTTTCAATTTCCCTCTGACTATTGGGGGGAGTCCATAATACAATCCCAATAAGGTGATCATCCCTTTCTTATTTCTCAGTTCCACCCAAATAGCTTCCCTGGATGTATTTCCGGGAATATCCTCCCTCAGCACAGCTGTAATGCTATCCCTTATCAAAAATGCCACTCTCCCTCCTTTCTTGCCTCCCTTTCTATCCTTCCTGTAGCATTTGTATCCTGGAACATTAAGCTGCCAGTCCTGCCCATCCCTGAGCCATGTTTCTGTAACTGCTATGATATCCCAGTCTCATGTTCCTAACCATGCTCTGAGTTCATCTGCCTTCCCTGTTAGGCCCTTTGCATTGAAATAAATGCAGTTTAATTTATTAGTCCTACCTTGTCCCTGCCTACCCTGACTGTTTGACTCACTTCTGTTCTCAGCTGTACCCATCTCAGATCGATCTCTTTTTTCACTATCTCCCTGAGTCCCAAACTCCCCTCCCTCCGCCTTACTACTTTAAATTCTCCCAAGCAGTTCTAGCAAATTTCTCTGCCAGCATATTAATCCCCTTCCAATTTAGGTGCAATCCGTCCTTCTTGTACAGCTCACTTCTGCCCCAAAAGAGATTCCAATGATCCAAAAATGTGAATCCTTCTCCCATAACCAGCTTCTGAGCCCTGCATTCATCTGCTCTATCCTCCTATTCCTCCCCTCACTAGCTCGCAGCACTGGGAGTAATCCAGATATTACTACCCTTGAGGACCTCCTTTTTAAATTTCTGCCTTACTCTCTGTAATGTCCCTTCAGAATCTCAACCTTTTTCCTTGCCACAGCTTCTTAACATTTTCCTGCCACTATTGTCTCTTCCCCCACTCTGAACGGTTCCTAACCTTGCCACCCTTTGCTGATCCTTTGTTTTAGTCTCTTGGTGTCTCAGCAAGTTCTAATGTAAATCAAAATTTGCATTCCAGCTTTGGTGAAGATCAAGCAAGTCAACAATCACTGTGCCAAGGAAACAAAGTATGTAAAAACTGCCTGCTTACCAGATGCTGATTTCCAGCCTGGAACTGAATGTCACATTTCAGGATGGGGTCAGACAGAATCAGGTGCTCCTATTAATTTGGATAATTTTATCATCATATTTTTCTTTAAATTAAAGCATTATTTTGATAATAGGCAACAAAATCATCACATTATTTTCTGTTTATTAAAAATTGTACAGAGGCATCATCCAATCAGTTATTGCATACGAATGTGAGACTGATATCTGACAAGCGATGTAAGGACTCTCGTTCCTATGGAAACGCTATCAATGACAGCATGTTTTGTGCAGGAAACCTTGATGGCAGTGTGGATTCATGTCAGGTTTGCTATAAGGATTTGGTGGATTGTGGAATTTATTTGCCCTATTTGGTGATTTGTGACTCGGGTCAATCTTCATGAAGGCAGGTTAATACATTGCTGGAGAAACAATGTTCAAAGGGCAGGCTTCAGGTTTTTGGGGCATGAAGTTCCAAGCAGAGTGCATCTCAGCCACACTGGGACAAATATCCTCAAAGGGAAGTTAGTTAGTGCTATGGGACAATAGAATACAAGCAAAGTTGGCAAACGATGAAATAGTAGCGAGAAGAAATAAGAGGCACAGAGGATTGGGAGAGACAAAGAGCATGAGCCCTCAGAAGGCAAATACTAGGCAGTGTACATTGGGTTTGAAATGCACATAGCATAGTTAATGAGATTGATAAACTGCAGAAACAGCAGAGAACTGGCTCAGAGGAAAGGAGAGTTGGGAACTTTATGCACCTAATCTTTATTTGGGCAGAATTTCCAAGTGAGGAAACAAAATTCTGGCCCTCGATACTGTAGGGACCATGTGTTTTGTAAGTGGGAATCTCACCTGAAATTGAAGGATAGGCTTACTCCCTGTTGGATTGAATATACTTCAGAGGAGGTCACAGTTCAGCAGCAGCTAAGTTTCTTGCAACGAGAGATGGGGAGTGGGTGAGGTGATGATGTAATAGTGCAACATAACTTAGAAGGTCAAGGCTGATCACAGGGATCCAGAAAGAGATCAAGGTCAGAGATGATGGAGTCAACGGGTTGTCAGATAATATTGTGGGATTAGTTGATGACCAAGTGGGGATCTTTGTTAGCTGGTATGGAATTAGTGATTGGGGGGGTTATTCCAATACAGGGGTGCCAGATCATGAGAAACCAAAAGTGTGTCCAATTTCAGGTAGAAAAGCAGGTTGGCTAGGTGGAAAGTGGCAGGAAGTGGTCCTATTCCTCCTAGCCCATAAGCAGAGCTGCGAAGGCTTTTAGTCCAGTTATATGACAACATTGGTGTCCCATAAACTACTGGGTATCCTGAGGACTGAGACACCAGACCAGCCAGAGATACAAAAGGAAAATTGCAAAAGGAAAAGAAGAACTATGACAAATGTAATGTTGATTATACTGTACAAAGCTAAAGAGATTACTGAAAGGAGATCTGATAAAGGAATAAGAAAAGAATAGAAAGGTGATGAGACGAGATTAAAAAAAAGAAACTAAAAATATTTTATGATCATATGAAGTGTAAAAAGGTAGTCAAAGAAAGGTGGAGAGCAAAAAGATCTTTTTGAGGAGGCAGAGAGTATGGCAGAGGTACGAAATGAATACGTTGCAGCTATCTTCAGTAGCAAAATGGATGCTGCCATTGGAGCAGTGAATGAAATGTAGTATTGATATTTGATAGGATAAATATAGATAAAAGGCCAGTGGGCCAAATGACCAAATGTGCCTTATTACCTTATGTTTTTATGTGAACAAATGTAAGGACGCAGTAAAGAAATGTCTCTATCAAAAGAAAAACACTCCTGTTCACAGTACAAGTTGGACTGAAGTGTCTGTTTCCGTTCTGTACATCTCTATGACTCTATATCTCTAAATGACTGAATGGATGTCTCGCTCATATCTTGTAAAAATTACATATCTTTGTTTCATGTTCAGGGCGATTCTGGAGGACCACTGACTTGTGTGAAGGATGGACGTTACCAGATCTATGGAGTAGTGAGCTGGGGCGATCGCTGTGGGGTGATAAATAAACCTGGTGTTTATGTCCGTGTCACCAAGTTCCTTAAATGGATTAAGTCACGAGCCACTTAAGTGCAGTTGTTGAACATGTGGGATTGTAGTGGAATATAAAAAGATGCTTGACATTACTATTTAACACATCCATTATTTCTAGAATACCACATAAAGGATTTTCAAATATGTTATTACCTCAGTTTTAGTAACAATGGGATCATATGTAACATCTTAATAATAATTCTTATTAATAATTATAATTAATTTTGCATTCCTGTCACATCATTCTTTCATAAACTGAGAAATATAACGGTCTGTGTCACAATCTCAGTGATTGCATTTGTAAAGTGTCTCTGGTTTTGAACTTGCATGGTAAAAAATCTAACTCTCAAAGCTGAATGCTCATTCTGTTGCTTCTTGTTTTAGTTGACAAAGCAGAACTACAGACTTCCTGAGCGGGAAATAATGCCTTTATAATCTATGTATGCAATAATTTACAATTTGACTGTATATTACTAATTAAATACAATTCTACTTGTTGCCCCTCAAATGAGTACTTTTTAAATTCTTGCAAAGCTGAATCTTGGCAGCATTAGCTAACAACATAGTTATAAATACCAACCAATAAGCAATGGAAAAATTAACTTTGTCATTCAAAATTTAGTTTTAAGTTTGGTTAAATACGTTAATTAAAATTCCCTCCACATTAATGCAAGCTATGGTGCATAGTCAATAGATTTAAGTTACAAAGTTTTAAGAGGTTTAAGAAGTTTAAATTACTGATTAAAAGGGATCCTTTCCTTTCTGGTGTGATCATGTAACGGATGTTAATTTAGCTTGTTACATTACATCTCTGGATTTGCATTCCATTGTGTCAGTGACAGAGGTTAATGATGGAATTGGTTGATATGGCTTTAGACAAAGAGGTCAGAATCAAAATGCCAGGCATGGCTTTCGTGCCATTGTTGGCCAGCATTTGCAGTTGTCCTTTCAAAGAATATCTGAGGTAAAGTTTCACCTTCACTGTCTGACTGTTAGCTTGATAGATATTATCTGTCATTCATAGAATTTGTCTCGGTTTCTATTGTATTGAATCATCAGAAAGTTAGGCGAATTCCATAAAGGGCTAGTAATCTATTCCATCAGGTTATTTCTAAGGTGGTATTGGTGGCAATCTGCCTCTCTGTGTCTTTGAGATCTGTGTTTATTTGTATGGGTACCCTATAAATAGATTGTTTATGAAGGAAGATAGAGAAATTAAGAAATATTTAAATGGCTGTGCT
The DNA here is from genome assembly GCF_004010195.1 of Chiloscyllium plagiosum. Taxonomy (NCBI): domain Eukaryota; kingdom Metazoa; phylum Chordata; class Chondrichthyes; order Orectolobiformes; family Hemiscylliidae; genus Chiloscyllium; species Chiloscyllium plagiosum. Next base: position 35,267,033 of record NC_057731.1, read on the forward strand.
GATCCATGCCTCAGTATCAAGGGAAAGCTGTATAAGAAGTAGGATGTCAAAAGTCGAACACCACAAGTGCAACACACTTTAGACTTATCAGTTTTATTATAATTAGATGAAGAGAAAAGCTATATTTATTTAAAGCAATTTAGTCCAAAAGTTCAGTTTGTAAAAGTTGTATTATTTCCAAAAAACAGTTTCTCCTTTTCCCAGCTATTCTGGGAACACAATTTCTGTCAATAATGTGGGGGTGACTCAAAGCAAGACACTACAGCTTTACAAAACTTTAGTTAGGCCACATTTGGAATATTGCACATAATTCTGGTCGCCTATCAGAAAGACTAAGTGGATGCTTTGGAGATAGTGGAGAGAAGGTTTACCAGGGTGTTGCCTGCTCAGGGGGGTTTTAGTGATGGGGATAGATCATGTTTAAGGTGTATCTTGAATCACACATAAATAGGAGGTGAACAGAAGGATTGAAACTGTGTATGCGCAAAACGTAGCTGGTCTAAATTAGGATTAGAAACGACCACTGGCAGGCTGAAGGCCGTTCCTGTGCTGTATTGTATTGAATTTGTTTCTTTCGATCTGAGCAAAGTATTTTCACAGAAATATGTGCAATGCTGTCATAGAGAATTCCATGTTGTTGTTTTCTCAGTATTGTTATAGGAACACAAGTAGGCAATTCAGTGCCTCGAGTCTGCATCACCATCCAATGTGATCATTGCTCATCTCATCTCAAACTGAATGTCACTTTCCTGCCCATTCCCCATAACTCCTCAACCTACTGCTCCAGAATAATCTGTCTCTCTTTGACTTAAAATTACTTAATGTCCCATCATCCACTGCATTCTGGGGTAATGAATTTTACGGATTCACAACCCTTTGAGACTAGTTATTTCTCCACATCTCTGATTTAAATCTGTGGTTTCTTATTCTAGATTGCCCCACAGGAGGAAACAATTGCTCTCCTTCGACTTTGTCAATCCCCTTTAACATTTGAATATCTCCATTACATCACCTTTCATTCTCCTAAACTCCTAAATTGCTCAATCTCTCTTCATAAGGCAAACCCCTCACCTCCAAAATCAATTTAATGAATCGTTTCTAGACTGCCTTCAATGCAACTACAATCCTCCTCAATTAAGGGGATCAAAACTGTATGCAATATTCTAGGCACCCTATCACTAATGTCTTGTACAGTTGTAGCAACACTTCCATACTTTTATACAGCATCACTTTAGCAATAAATGCCAAAATTCCACTTACCTTCCTGGTGTCAAGATTAGAGTGATGCTGGAAAAGCACAGCAGGTCAGGCAGCATCTGAGGAGCAGGAAAATCGATGTTTCGGGCAAAAGCCCAATTTCCGATGAAGGGCTTTTGCTATGACTTGCTATGCTTTTCCAGCACCACTCTAATCTTGACTCTAATCTCCAGCATCTGCAGTACCCACCTCCGCCTTATTACCTGGCATACCAGTTTTCTGCGATTCATGCATGAGGACAATCAAATCCTTCTGAACTGAAGCATTCTAGGTTTCTCTCCAATTAGATCATAATTGCCTTTCTATTCTTCCCACAAAAATGAATAACCTCACATTTATCCACATTAAACTCCATCCATCAAATCTTGGCCCATTCTTCTGATGTATCCATATTCATTTGTAAATTTCTTATATCTTTATTAAAACTTATTTTCCCATTTAATTTAGTGTCATCTGCAAATTTGACTATAATACTTTTTTCCCTGTATCCAAGTCATTAATATAGATTGTAAATAGTTGGGTGAAAGTGGGTACTGAAGATGTTGGAGATTAGAGTCAAGATTAGAGTGGTGCTGGAAAAGCACAGCAGGTCAGGAAGCATCCAAAGAGCAGGAAAATTGACATTTCCTGATTAAGGGTTTTTGCCCAAAACGTCGATTTTCCTGTAAGTAGTTGGGGCCTAAGGACTGAACCCTGTGACACACTATTGATTACGTCTTGCCTACCAGAAAAGACCCATTTATCTCTGGTTTCTGCTTGTTAACCCATCCTCTCACTGAGTGAATAAATTACCCCTAACACCATGTGATCTTTATACAAAAGGTTAATATCCCCATGATATTAGCCTTTTGTATAGCACCTTATCAAATGCCTTCTAAAAGTCCAAATATATTACAACTACATCTATAGGATCCCATTGTCCACTTTGCTGGTTATGTTTTCAACGATCTAGAAAATTAGGCAAACTTGACTCACCTTTCATAAAACCATGCCAACACTGATGGATTGTGTATTGACTTTCCAAATGTCCTGTTATTACTTCATTAGGAAATGATTAGAAACCATTATTAATGTCAGATGTTAAACTAACTGGTCTATAGTTTTTTTTACTTTCTACTTCCCCCGCTCCCTTTTTGAAGAAGGGCATTATATTAGCATTTTACCAATCCACTAGAACATTTCCTGCATCGAGGGAATTTTGGAGTTTAACAACTAGTGGATCAATTATCTCTGCTGCCACTTCCTTTAAGGCCCTAGAATGTAAACCATCAGAACTTGTCTGCCTTCAATCCCAATAGTTTGTTCAGTACATTCCTCTCCACTGATGCTGCCAGACCTGCTTAGTTTCTCCAACATTCTCTGTGTTTTTTTATTTTGCTGTAGTTTTGATGATTATGTTGTCGACTGGTCTCAAAAATACTGGCACTGCTGCTAAATAAAGTGGCTTGATGGTAATATAGAACTGCAGGTGCTGGAGATTGGAGTAAAGATTAGAGTGGTACTGGAAAAGCACAGCAGGTCAGGCAGCAACCGAGGAGCTCCTGAAGGGCTCCTGCCTGAAATGTCGATTTTGCTGCTCCCTGGGTAATATAGAACATTCCATGTCAAGTTGTTAATTGCCTCAAATGAGAGCTAAGGAGTGACCAGTCGTCAATAATCTCTGATGTTGTGCAATGGTAATGCTGACTGATTGTGATTTATCTGAGCATTTCCCTAAAATGTTTCAATTCCTGTGTAACTATGGATTACATGACAGAATTGATGCGATTATTTTTTGGTTGTACAGGGATAATTGTATTTATTTGAATATATTTGCCAATTCATTTATCTCCTATGACCTGAATTACTCTGAGTTAGTACTGCTTTGTCTAGTATAATGTCCAGCTTTGAGAATCTTTTCAGGAAGATGTCAAGGCTAGGGGGATAATGCTGCAAATGATATTTTAGAAGGAAATGTTTGTCAATAAGAGAGATTTGAGAAACAGTGAGGTTTTTTTTCAGAAAAACAAGTCAGGGATACTTATCTTCAAAATTGTGAAAAGTTTTAAGAAAGTAAATCAAGAAATACAACTTTCACTGATGAATTCATAAATACAGGACATCAATTTAAAATAATCATCAGAAGATGGATGTCAGAGATTAGGATTTTCCTTTCATGCAGGAAATTATAAAATCATGGCATGCTATAACTGAAACACAATCAGGAACACAATTGGTGATATTTTATAAAAGAAATACTTGAACAATTGGACAAATATTTGAAAATGAAAATAATCAATATGGAAGAGGTGGTGGAATGGGACTCAGTGCATAGCTCTGTGAGAGGACTAGCATAGACACAAATATCGTTCGGAAAGCAAATTATGAAGAAGACATGGGAAGGTTACAAAAACATATTAATAGGTTCAGTGAATAGGCAACATGTGGCATATGGTGTATAATGTGGGAAAGTGTGAAAATCTCCTTTTGACAGGAAGAATAAAAAAAAATTATCGAAATGGTGAGAGATCTGAGACCTTGTGCATGAATTATAAAAGGTTTCTGCAGGTACAGCAAGTAATTAGGAAAGCTAACAGAACATTATCATTTATCATGAGGGGAATTGAATACAAAAGTAGGGAAGTTATCTTGCTGTTAAAGAAGGCACTGATGAGATCGCACCTTGAGTACTGTGTACTGTACTGGTCATCTTACTTAAAGAAGGATATGTTGGAAGCAGTGCACAGAATGATTGCTGGACTAGTATCTGAAATGGGCTGGTTGTATTATGAGGAAAGGTTGGATTGGAATTTGGAACAGTAAGAAAGACTTGATTAAAACATATAAAATCCTGAGGGGTCTTGAATGGACAATTATGGGCAGGAAGATTACTCTTATGCGAGAATCTAGAACTGGGGATACTGTTTAAAAATCAAGTGCCACCCATTTAAAACAGAGATTACATGAAATTTTTATCATAATGTTATGAATTATTGGCACTCTCTCGCTGAAAGCTTGATCCTTGAGCATTTTTAAGACAGACGTTGATAGATTCCAAGCAACAGATTGGAAGCATATCAGGAGTGAGTGGCTCTGTGGATTTGCAGTTGGAATCAGATCAACTATGATTTTATTGAATGGCCTGTTCGTGGTCCTGAAGCGTATGGTCATGAGGATGTTTGTATAATGGGCTCAGTAACCTCCTGTATGCCATTTTATATCAGGACTAGTTTTCTGAAATACAACGTGAAAGAGGTTGTAATTCAGTAACAATAGATTTCGGAACTGAACATCCCACTCCTGATTACATCCAGTCTGCCTTCATTATGATCGTAAATGGATGTCCTCATGAATTGAGTAACTAATGGAGTATCACAGGTCACTCAAAACAAGGTTGAAGATTTGATCTTTTTGAGTGCTGCATTGTCACACATGCACAATTACTTGTATGTAATCACATAGTGCACGACCTAACAGAGGTACTGTTCTGTCCTTCAAGAACCATTCCCTCTGAGATCACAGTCCCAGATCACACAAGGAGTGTGTTGCTCCGTCACTGCAAATTTACCACCTATTCTGTGTTGTGATTTCCAATTAAATCATTGAGACAATAATTTGGTCAAAGATATTCATGCATGCATGCCTAATATAATGAGCATAATGCAGTTGTACGATTTATTTGTCATAGTTGTCATGGAAACCTGGATTCATCCTATTTCAAATTAAAAATATCTTTTTCAGTTCTACCTGGAGCAAAAGACTCGCAATCTTTAAAAGAAAATCATGACCTTCTTTTCTCAGAGTTTCTTTTTTCCTTTTTGGTTTGAAGGCCTGTATAAAACAAATACACAAATCTGGATAAAAGGAAAAGAAGGTGAAAGAAAATTATGGAGCACCATCTGTGAAATCAGAATGTTTGAATAAACTATAAAAGCAACAGCAATTTATGTAGCATCTTTAACATGGTAAAGTGTTCCACCATGTTTCACAGCAGCATTATAAGACAGAATTTAACATCAACTCACAGAAAGAGATATGAGGACATATGACATGTCCCAGAGGTGATTCTTAAAGAAGAGAATTCCAAAGTTTCAGACGACACAAGACTCAATCTCTTTTGCAGCTTCTTTCACTTCTTCACAGGAAGCACCAGGTGATTTTTATATGCAATACAAAGTCTCTTAGTTACTGTTTAAAGGCAACTGCATACAGCAATTGCATGGTGAAAATAACTGCTTATCTGCAGGTTTCAGATAGAGGCACAGCACCTGTTCTTCCAGAGGTTCTGATGCTTCTCCCATTGCATCATTCAAATTCCCAAGCTGTTCGGCTGCTCAGGAACCAATCAAATAGATATTGTCAGGCCAATGACCTTTGGCTTCCACAACTAGTCACAATTGCACAAACCAATCAGCTACCTGTTGCTGGCCAAGTCTCACTGGACACACATAGACCCCACAGTGCTGTGCTTTGTTATCTCACCTCCCCGACTGCTTGAACAAAACAACAGTGTAAACATAGCTCACACCAGTAACCTGTTTTCAGAAGTACAGCAATTCCTTCCACAGACTTTGATTTTAAAACAATCCGATTCCCACTTCAATTCACAATCAAAAGTAAAGTAAAATAAAAAGATACAGTCTTGACAGTGCTATCCACGTTGTAATTTGCTTTGTGGATGCATCATGGACTCTAGCTATGACCTGAGTTCCAAAATCCAGATCTCAAGTTTTAACAGCAGGAAACATTTCCCACACGTTATCATTTGGCCACATAAAGATTACACAACTCCAGAAAGACACAGGATGGGCATTTTACACATGAGCTGTCCTGCCATGCTTAAAGCCTACTTTCAGACTATAGACTTTAAATTGAAAATGAGAAGGCAGAAAGTATACTTAGTCAGCAATCAGTTCCTGAACTAGTTCTGTAACGGACTCCTTGACTTGGGTCCTTTCCTCCCTTACTAATCTAGGTGATGCTGGCTGACTATCTTGGTGTCTTCTTCTTGCCAATAGGTGCCGTAGACAACCTATTTTGCATCTTCTCAGCTGCTCCTCTGCGTGTTGCTGACTGCTTGTCTCAGGGACCTGCTGTCACCTGCTCCTTTAGATCATACTGCTTGTCATGGGGTTCCCTTCTCGCCCATTCCTGTTGCTTGAGATGAAACAAATTTCTTCATCATTTATTGATGAATTTGTTATTTTTAAAAGTCATTTCATTAATTAAAAAGAAAACTATTCACTATATTTAACTTTAAAAACCTTATCAACACTTAGAGCTGTGAATCAAACTTCTTAATCAAATTTCTAGTTGGACATGTTTAGATCTATATAATATGAATATCTTATTGTGGAGCAAGGATATGGTCACGGTCTTTCAAATTATTGACCAGTTCATGCAGTATGACTGATCTTCTAGAAAATCCAGCAAAGATAATTCTCACATTAGCACCCCCACTTTGTTATGATAGGTTGCGAAACCAACCTTTGCAGCATTATCATTATAGCCCTCAGGCTGATGGTAGCAGTACATTGAAAGAGCAAGCATTAATTTTTTGAACAGTGCAGATAATTTATTTTCCTCCAAATATTTATTGTGCACATGATTTAAATGCTTAATGGTTTTAAGTTTAAAATTTTCTTCACAGCTCCCTTCACGCTATTCATAGAACTCAATGGTCCACAGGGATCTAGTATCCTAGAACATGAATTATAAATTTATTTTTAGAAAAGCAAATGAAATGTTAGCAATTATCAAAAGAGGAATGTAATATATAAGGAAAAAGGTTTTTACTACAGATCTATAGGATATTTTTGAAAACACATCTAGAGTATAGTTCTTTGAACTTATTTGAGAAAACATGTAATTGCATCAGGAATAATGCAGAGTTCTCTGAACTCATTTCTAGGATGAAGGGCTTATATTATGAAGAAAGATGGAACTAGTTGTGCCTATACTCATTTAATTTTACAAAGACTGCCAGGCCAATTGAAACATCATGGAAGCAATGGTAATGCTCCTGAATTAGCGATCCAGAGGACCAGACTAATCCATTAGGGACCACTGGTTCAAATCCTACCACTGCATCTAATGGTACTTGCATTCAATTATTAAGTTTGAAATTAAAAGCTAATGTCAGTAATGGTGACCACCAGCCTTTCTCATAAAAATTTAACTGGTTCATTAATGTTCTGCCATCCTAAAGATATCTCTAATCCTTAGTGCGATAGACAAGCAGGAGGCTGGAAGAACACAGCAAGCCAGGCAGCATCAGGAGATGCAGAAGCCAACGTTTCGGCTGTGTGTGTGTGTGTGTGGTTGGGGGATACCAGATCCATAGCAATGTGGTTAACTACTAAATGTTCCTCTGAAATGTCCCAGCAAGATACTCAGTAAAGGTCAATTAGGGTTAAGCAACAACTTGGTAAAGATACCCACATCCCAAAAATAATGAGAAACACATATGTTTCTGCATAGAGTGGATACCAAAAGGATGCTCTCTCATTTGAATAAATTCAGTCTGATCCTTTATCTCAATCCATACTCCCGCTTTCTCCCCTTACCTTTGATGCCTCTAAAATCTAAATACGTATTTATCTCTTTCTTGAATGCATTCAGTTACCTGGCCTGTAGAGCTTTCTGTTGTACAGAGTTCCACAGGTTCACTATCCCTTGAGTGAAGAAATGTTTATTTATCTCAGATCTACTTATATTTTGAAATTGGGTCCTCTGCTTCTGGAATCCCCAATCAGGGAAAACATCTACCTTGCATCTCATCTTTCCTGCCCTGACCATGCCTGACTTAAACTATGGAACACAGTTTAGGGATAGGAGATCTCAGAGATGAGATTTTGTTTTCCTTTCAGAGGCTCATTAGTCTGTTAAATTCTTATGCCCAGAGAACAGTATGGGGTGTATTATTGAATTCATAAGGTAATTTTTTATTTATATAGAAGAGACAAGGGTAATAGGCAGCAGATAAGAAACTAAAGTTGGGACCGCACTGGACAATCCATGATCTTATTGAATATTAAAGGAGGCTTGAAGGGCTGATTAGCCTACTCCTACTCTTAAGTCTTATGTTCCACTCTCAATAGCTCCCTTGACAGTTCCAACCAGGTTGGTCATACCTATTTAAAACCTAACGCTCCAACAGCACATTTGGCCAATCCCAAAATTGTCATGTAACTATATCCTGATGAAGGACTGAGGCCCAAAACGTCGATTCTCCTGCTCCTCAGATGCTGTCTAACCTGCTGTGCTTTTCCAGCACCACACTTTCAACTCTGCTCCAGCATCTGCAGTCCTCACATTCTCCATGAAACTAAATCCAAAAGGGTACCTTACTTCTTCTAAAGAAGAGACTTTCCAGACTCTCCAATGGACCGTTATAAACCGGGACTTCCTAATATGCTGAAAGTGCACAGGTCAGGTTTTGGAAATACACTAACAAAAGTTGGATCTGATTGAAACGTTTGCAGTTTAACATGTACAGTTGCCTCTATGCTGTTATTTCTCCTCTATAACAACGGTGGGATCCAGGATATGGGGATGAACTTCCAGGTTTGGGCCTCTGGCATTGTTTTGGCTAAAATTGGGAACCACTTCATTTATGGCAAAATTGAAGCCTAAGGAAATGCATTTCTCCTTCGCACTTTTCAGTGTTATTTGTTACTTGACTAATATTGGCCAGGGCACTGAGCAAAGGACCCCTGCTTTTATTTAAAATAGTGCTGTGTATAGTGCTTTTTAGTATCTTTGATCAATATTTGGTATTATGTTATTGCAATACAATTTGCACCAGCCTGATCACACCACAACTAATGCTGGTGGATTTTGTGTGGTCAGTCTCAAAAATATATCTCAAGCAGGTTTTTTTGAGATTCTCTGACATTCTTGCTGAGCCCGTTACAGATGGGGATTTATATGGTTGCTTCAGACCTTAAATCGTTTCAGCCAAGCTTGCTTTCTGAAAGATAGAATTGCAGAGAGTGTCATTTAATAGCATACAGTTTGGGAGGTGGACAGTGATTCAATTTCCCCAGAATCATTGCTACACATAGAAAGCCAGTAGCTTGAGTGCAAGAAGCTCTGTCAGGAGCAAGTAAAGGTCCAGAGGTAAAGTTAGAGATCCCTAACGGAAAATGGTTAAACTTTAGAGAAAGAAGCACGTACCAGAAAGGGAAAACAAGGATGGTAAAAGAGAATTCTAACCTCTCAAAATAGGTAGGCGGGCGCAGAGATATCTCATCTGGTTTTCAGAAGGAACAGATAGAATCATAGAGTCATAGAGATGTACAGCCCAGAAACAGACCCTTCGGTCCAACCCATCCATGCCAATAAGATATCCCAATCTAATCCCACCTGCCAGCACCCGGCCCACATCCCTCCAAACCCTTCCTATTCATATACCCATCCAGATGCCTTTTAAATGTTGCAATTGTACCAGCCTCCACCACTTCCTCTGGCAGCTCATTCCATACACACACCACCCTCTGCATGAAAAAGTTGCCCCTTAGGTCTCTTTTATATCTTTCCCCTCTCACCCTAAACCTATGCCCTCTAGTTCTGGACTTCTCCACCCCAGGGAAAAGATTTTGTCTATTTGTCCTATCCATGCTCTTCATGATTTTATAAACCTCTATAAGGTCACCCCTCAGCCTCCGATGCTCCAGGGAAAACAGCCCCAGCCTATTCAACCCCTCTCTATAGCTCAAATCCTCCAACCCTGGCAACATCATTGTAAATCTTTGCTGAATCCTTTCAAGTTTCACAACATCTTTCCGATAGGAAGGAGTCCAGAATTGCACGCAATATTCTAACAGTGGCCTAACCAATGTCCTGTACAGCCACAATATGACCTCCCAACTCCTGTACACAATACTCTGAACAATAAAGAAAAACATACCAAACGCTGCCTTCACTATCCTATCTACCTGCGACTCCACTTTCAAGGAGCTATGAACCTGCACTCTAAGATCTCTTTGTTCAACAACACTCCCTAGGACCTTACCATTAAATGTATAAGTCCTGTTAAGATTTGCTTTCCCATAATGCAGCACCTGCGTTTATCTGATATAAACTCCATCTGCTATTTGTCAGACCATTGGCCCATCCGGTCAAGATCCGGTTGTAATCTGAGATAACTTTCTTCGCTGTCCACTACACATCCAATTTTGGTGTCATCTGCAAACTTACTAACTGTACCTCTTGTGCTCAGATCCAAATCATTTATATAAATGATGAAAAGTAGTGGACCCAGCACCAATCCTTGTGGCACTCCACTGGTCACAGGCCTCCAGTCTGAAAAACAACTCTCCACCACCACCCTCTGTCTTCCACATTTGAGCCAGTTCTGTAATGTACCAGTCTTCCTAAGGTCCTAGTTAAAATGCCTGACCAAATGTAGTTGTACATCTTACTATCATGAAATAAACCTTGCTATTTAATAAAAGTCCTTCTTCTGTAGATATCCTACAGTAGTGAATTCTGTACTACTGTGAACAAGACAAGCCAAAACAAAGTAAAGCCAGAGTGGGCTTGGTCACAGAGTACAACTTCAAACAGTACCATATACTGGCAATGAATTGGCAATTTATTTGATGTAGATATGTTATGACACACCACCAGGATAGGTGGGACCTTCTGGCTTAGAGGTAAGAACATGGGCAGCATGGTGGCACAGTGGTTAGCACTGCTGCTTCACAGTGCCAGAAACCTGGGTTCAATTCCCGCCTCAGGCAACTGTCTGTGTGGAGTTTGCACATTCTTCCCTTGTCTGCGTGGGTTTCCTCTGGATGCTCCGGTTTCCTCCCACAGTCTAAAGATGTGCAGGTTAGATGAATTGGCCATGCTAAATTGCCCGTAGTGATAGGTGAAGGGGTAAATGTAGGGGAATGGGTCTGGGTGGGTTGCTCTTCAGAGGGTCGGTGTGGACTTGTTGGGCCGAAGGGCCTGTTTCCACACTGTAAGTAATCTAATCTAAACATTACCACCGTGCCACAAGTAAGGGCTCCTGCCCGAAATGTCAATTTTCCTGCTCCTCAGATGCTGCCTGATCTGCTGGGCCTTTCCAGCACCACTCTAATCTTAACTACCATGATGTATCAGCAGTGATCATCTGGAAAAGAAAAACTACAAGTGTCACTTGTAAGGCATGTTTTTGTTGCTCATCACTAATTGCCCCGGAAATTCTTGCTAGATCCTTTCAAAGTGGATTTCTGGAGTGACATATGATTTGTTGATTTTGATCATAATGAACAGGCATGAACCTAATGGGATTTTACAGCAATGCGGTAATTGCATAGTTACATCACAGATACTGCTTGTTTATTCCAGATTTATTTATTAACCAAATGTAAATTCCCCAGAGGTCACAGTGGAATTTGGACCCATGTCTCCAGATCATTAATCCAGAGCTCTGAATTGCAAGTTCAGTCCAATGGCATAATCATAATGCCATTCATACTGTATATCATTCATAAAATAATCATACCATTCTAGAGTTAATACCAGACACCGCCAAGTATGACAAGTGAAATGCCATTAAGTCCATTACACACTGCTCATTCTGACACTAAAAAAAGAAGTATCTCTTATTACAATGAAGTGCACCTCTGACAAAGAAAACTGACCTAGCTTTAGCAACAATTTAAACATTAATATCTTCTTCCAATCTTATCTTTTCAATATAAATAATCATGGCCTAACGTCCCATGCAGTGACAATGCTGCAGCTCTAGCTGCTATCTACAAAGATCTTCCTGACCTGAATTACAGCCCAGCGTCTTCCCATCCCAGCTGTTAAAGACATCCACAGAACAGCACCTCCCCTTAAACTCCAGCAACTGGAGTCATGGTGACTCAGGACACACTCTGTTCATGCACCACAAATCACCATGTTCTGGTTTGTATTTATGGTCCAGTCCTTTGATGAATATTAGTGAATGAATGAGTGGACAGATGAGTAGGTGACGGGTAGGTGGATGAGGAGGGCAATTGGATGAGACGATCAGTTGGCGAGTGGGTACTTAGCTTGGTAGTAACCAGGTGCATAGGCAGTAGCTGGTCAGGTTGGAACAGGTCAAGTCAAGGAGGTAATCAGGTTAGGTTGAGGTGTAATCAGTGGTCTTGAGGTGGGGAGCATCAGGAGGTTGGGCTGGGTTGGTGTATTGTTGGGTATGGTAGTCAGTTCAGGTTTGGGATAGTTCAGTTGTTGGGGAAGGGGATGTGGCAAGGGGTAGTCAGGTTAGTCAGATCACCAGAGAGCCAGTTAGATTGTGGAGTAATCAGGCAGACGGGGACAGTCAGTTCGGGTTGTGGGGTTAGTTGAGTGGTCAGTGTTGGTCAGGGAGAGTTTTAGTGAGTCAAGAAAGCGGTTGGGATGTCGGGGCATGTCAGAGGGCATGTCAATGGTCAGACGTGATAATTGGGTGGTTACCTGGGCAGAAGACATTATGGAATTACCTACATGTTAGACCAGCTTTTACAATTGGTAACCGCCCAGATGAGTACAGGTAATCAATCCCAAGTCTCCTAAGCTGTCTCACAGTCTGAGACTTTCATAGAAGATCATGGGAAGCAATGGAGTTGCCCATCAGAACTTCCTGAGCAATTCCCACACAGGCCTGGAATTCCTATTGGAAATAGAATTTTTCAAATGAAGGATGAGCTGACAGTTTTGCATGAGTATGAGATTAGAATGAGGGTGAACTTTGAAAGGTTAGTGAGAAGATAGGAATAATTGAGCTCGGAGGTGACAAAACCTTGTTGGTAGGGAAATGAACTAAAGGCAGAGACAAGAGATAATGCAGAGCTTGAATAAGGTACCTAGGTCTACCTGTGCTAGGTTTGAAGCTCAATTCAGGATCAAGCAGGATATCAAAATATACACTGTAGAATTCAGCCTGCATCAGATACAAACGAGATTTAAATAAAGTGTATCAAGAAGAAGTACTTTGGAAAATACTGACATGTTCAACTGTTGAAGGTGACAAGGAGAGACAATACATTAAAATCATTGCCACAAATGTTGTCATTTGCGATGCAGGCGAGGACTGTCTTGGTGTTGTGGGCATGATGGAAGCTAAGGCATGTGATTAAATAGGAAATGGGAAATATTTTGAAATAACATTATTTTCTTGTTGAAGACTTTCATTTAGAATTTTATTGGATCTCCATTATTACCGTAAATTGTTGCAATCGGTGTGACAATAAACATTTCTTTGATGTCTTCTTTTTCAGGCATTGAAGTTATAGTTCTTTTGACTGTTACTTTAACAGTGGTGCAAAACTGATTTTAAAAAGTGGATGATTTGGAAAAATGTCCACAAATAAAGCAAACAAATTTTTAAAGAAATATTGTAATTCTACAAAACTAGACCTTGGTTTATCTTATCTGCACCAAGCTTGCTGAATATTGACCAGATTGTGAAAAGGGACAAAAACTAGAAATTATCTGTGCAGGGTCGTTAACTGTTAAACATTAATCAACATTCAATGTATCATTAGCATTTTCCTCTCTGCCTATACACCAGTAAATTGACTTCTGGTAAATATACTTTTTTTTACCATATAATTAAGGTTTCATTGCTGGCAAACAGCAAACAGCCCAGGTTCTAACCATTATATCTGTCAGTATGGCAAGGGCTTTGGCTTTGGTTTATACTTGTGTGATCTGGCATGCAATTCTACCATTAACAGTAAGTAGGATAATTTTTTTTCATCTATAAAGCCAAATTTAAAATGGTTATGTGCTGTGTTTATGCTTAACTTTTTATTAAAGAGTGTGATATATTTTTATTCAGAGAAGTAGATTCTAAAGTACATGATTAGTTTTAGGTAACACATTTTCCAACTTTTATTAAAGTTTTGCTGTTCATTTTGTACAACGTATAGGGAGCCATTTGATTCTGCTATTGTTTTCTAATACATGCTTTTTCTGTACAGAAATCAACGGATTGGTATTACGGTGGTAAGTAAAAAAAAATTTTATCTGTGAAAGGATTAAAATTGTGAAATGGAGATTGTAAATGATAGTATGACATTTACATAGGAAGATACAGCACTTACCAGAGTTCAGCAGAATATATACACTAATTAAATAGAGGGCAGATGTAAAATTGCAGGAGAATATTTTGTGTGATGAAATATTCAAGCAACAGCATTTGCATATTATAATGAAAAAGATAACAAGGTTCAGTTGATTACATTTAGTCAAAAGAATTTTTTTAAAGCTGTTTGCAGTTTTGACTTTATTTGTTCTAATTTGTCATTGTAATTGTTTGCATCTTTACAGAATACTCTTTGGTTTTTATTTATCTCTGTTTCAGTTAAATAGGCTTATTTAGCAAGTTGGGAAGAGGAACAAGTTGTTACAAGTTTGAGTAGCAAAGATCAACAGACAATGGGCAGTTATGACAGGTCTTCTATTTAACTTATAAGAGATCAGATGTAGTGCCAGATACATGAGAAAGGTTTGATTTAATTGGTATCATTCATCTATTGTGTTTGAAAAAATGAGTTTTGTTGTTTGTGATTAATCCATTGAGGATGATTTTAAGTTAATAGTCTTGTTCCAAACAGAAGTGGCAGTTCAGTGAAGGATTCTTTTGTATTGTCACTATGTGGGAAAATACTGATAACTGTTTTTGTAATTGCTCCATTGGGATAAATTTGTAAGGCATTTATCCTGCTGTGAATGCGAGTAACTGTCAAAGATAGGACTGCTACAGGGGTTCAGGTTCATTCTGTCCAGTGATGGCCCACACAGAGTCACTCCTCAGAAAATCATCTCTAAATTCTTACTTATAGTTAAATCTTGAGAAAGAATTTTCTCTATGCTAATTTGTATGTGTATTCTACATGCATTTACAAAAATCGGAAATATGATTCATGACACCAGCTCATGTAGAAATTTGTTACCTCAGAAAGTTTCAGCATCAATGTAAATCTTAGCAGTTCCTCCTTTGGAGTACAGTAAGAAATTATGGCAGAAGAGACCTTTGCTGTTTGAATTTTCCTTTCAGTAATGACTCTATTTAATGAGTTGGCCTTATTGTAGTACTGTTCTACTAATGAGACTGTCAGGAGTTAGGAAACCCTGTAGGTAAAAATTAGGTCTGGTCACCTGGAATCCATTTCAAGATCTCATCGCCTTTCCTGAACAAAGCCAGGAGAATGGAGATTAAACCATTGTGACAAGTTTTGAAAATTCGGTCTTGACATGCTGGATTATATCCATCTAATTACAGATAATTTAAACATTGTGGGATTGGAATTATTTTCTTTTCAAAAAGCTCACTGTTGGAATATGCTCTGCAATATCGTTGAAGTTGGGAAATGTGGAAATGTAATTAAAACTGAATTGCTCTGTCATATTACTATCTCAGAATCATCTCAAACTTAATGTATCTTTAGCTCTCCAAAAGTTGGCACTGGTGAACAATCTCATTTGAATTCAGATTGCAACCTGAGTGATATAATAACTAGGAAGGAACCAATGGCACAGAGGCAAGGCCTTCCATAATTTTAACGGCCTTTAGCAGAATTGTCCAGTTATTTGATGGACTTCATGCCACTGTGTAGCAGGTAACATAGCTCTTCCTCAGTTAATCACTGTGGGGAAAGTCAGAATCACTCAGACCCTCTTAGCACCTCCTCCATTAAAACGCACAATCTACACGAGGCAAGTTATGTTGCTCTAAGTTATCAATCCCACCCTTTAGTAAAGTGGGTATTTACATGTAAAGGAAGAATTTGAAGGGCTATGGAGAAAGGGTTGGATAGACAGAACAGGACTTTCAGACAACCTGCACAGACTCAGCATGTTACCTGCTTCGAAGGTAACTAATGCTTCTTGAATATACATCCCTTGTCTTAATTCATATTTTGGCATAAGGGGCTGAAACATATCATATTTTGACAAAGTGTCACTTCACTGAGTTTCATGAATGGTTTCTCTTTACAACTCCTAAAAAGTTTACTCATCTATTGTTTGAAATTCATCTCATTAACTATCTGACACATCCCTATGGTGTGCCTGTTGTCCAATGCTAGCTTGATTCTCCCACTTATTAGGGCCAGAATTACTTGCAACTGCCAGATCTCCCAGGACCCCTGGCACTTCCACCATTGTGCACCAGGTCAGGCTCCATCAGTCCAGAGCTGTCCTGCAGGTCCATGACATTCACACCCAACATGGCACACAAGGGGAGATTGGCACTCCACTTCACAGATATGGAAATGGAAATCCTGCTGGACAGAGAAGGAGACATCCTCCTCCCACAGGACCAGCAGAGGAGGGCATGACACCAGACCCAGCCACCCTGGTCTGAGTTGGCACCTGGGTTAATGCAGTGTCAGTCGCCTGCAGTACCTCATACTCACTCTATCCCAACTACTGCACCCACCTCCCACTAAGGCTCATGTTCCACAACCCAGACTATTACATGCAATGACTTCCTTTACTTGCTCCTACCCCTCAACTCCCACACCACTAGTCCTGCATCACTCACTTAGAGTCAGGGTCATTGAGATGTACAGCACAGAAACAGACCCTACGCACTGCCCTCTGTATGAAAACTTTGCCCCTTAGGTCCCTTTTATATCTTTCCCCTCTCACCCTAAACCTATACCCTCTAGTTCTGGACTCCCCCATCCCAGGGAAAAGACCTTGTCTATTTAACCTATCCATGCCTATGATGATTTTATAAACCTCTATAAGGTCAACCCTCAGCATCCGACGCCCCAGGGAAAACAGCCGAAGCCTATTCAGCCTCTCCCTATGGCTCAAATCCTCCAACCTGGCAACATCCTTGTAAATCCTTTCTTAACCCTTTCAAGTTTCACAACATACTTCTGATAGGAAGAAGACCAGAACTGCATGCAATATTCCAAAAGGGCCTAACTCCTGTACTCAATGTTCTTGGGAGTATCACTATCCATCCACGGTGGCTCAGTGGTTAGCACTGCTGCCCCACAGTACCAGGGTCCCAGGTTGAATTCCAGCCTCAGGCGACTGTCTGTGTGGAGTTTGCATATTCTCCCCGTGTCTGCATGGGTTTCCTCCAGGTACTCCGGTTTCCTCCCACATCACAAAGTATTGCAGGTCAGGTGAATTGGCCATGCTAAATTGTCCATAGTGTTAGGTGCATTAGTCAGAGGGAATGGGTTTGGGTGGGTTACTCTTCTGAGGGTCGATGTGGACTGGTAAGGCTGAAGGGCCTGTTTCCACACTGTAAGGAATCTAATCTAATCTAATCCTCCACCTGAAACAGCTCTAAAAACTGTGTCACCACTTCCATCTTACTCAATCCCTCCCTTTCTCTCATTGCAAAATCAAACAATACACAATAGGGCAGAGTAGGCCCAGACAGGTGGGAGGGAGGTGTGTTGCCTGACATTTAGCTGCGCACCTCCTACTTAACCCCGACCACCTCCCAAGTGGCTGAAAGACAGTGCCCAAGCTCCTTGACTGACTTTTGTGGGCTAAGCTTGTTTTATTCTGCTGGAAAGCCCCTGACTGGATGGTATTTCCCTTGACTTGACTGAGAGCTATTGCCTTTAGATATTGAAACATGGCCATTTGTTTGAAGCATAGGCAATGTTGTCGCCAAATACACAGTAGAGGTAAGACTGATATAGCATGGTGCCACAGTGCAACATGTCCTCCAACCTGACTGACTACTGCTGATAAGCATTGCAAACTGCCTGTCTTTCATTTTGCTCTAGTCTGCAATGCAATAGAACAGTGCTGTAAGCCTTTAAGCTCTGTCTCAAAGAACAAAGCGCAAATAAACAAGAGGAGGCAAAGCAGGACTGCTGGGAGAACGCAGACAAGTGCTAAATGAGTGAATGCTAAGATAGTGAGCATGCAGCCTTAAGAAGTAGCCTGTTTCAGTCTGTGAGCTGGGTGCCCTTCCCTGTCCACAAATTATCCTTGTATTAGCATTGCAGTGAAAGGTCTCAGTGTATCCCAAAGTACAACACTACACTGCAGAACACGTACTTTAAGCGAATCAGGGGTATGTTGGATGCCAGCATCTGTGGATGTTGAGTGCATGCAGCCATTGCCCAAGGTGTGCCACCTGAGACATTGGTCATGGCTATCTTGAGAGTAGTGGGCTACAGTCAGTAGATGTCCACTGTATTTATGTCAGGGACTCTTGATATCTAGTTTCTATCCAGTGGATGGTAGAATGGGAACCTGAGTGATGTAAGTGATAATGGGCAATAATCCCCATTAATATACCTCTCACCAAATCTTCTCCCGAAATCCGGAACCGAGTTGGAAAATGAGAGCTTTCACGTTTGGCATTGAGATAGGCCTCCCTCAACTTCTCACATGATTCCCCCAAATTCCTCACCACAGCCTACATTGTTCAGGGCTTGGGATGATTCACTCAAGGTGATTTTGTACAGGTGCCAATTTTTTGTAAAATGTGCTCAGTTATTATCTCCATTCAAAATACCACACTGATTTGTAAGTTATTTTCTCTGATGGATCAATTTTACCACTAAATAATGCGGTGCAACACCAGGACAGGCCAAAGGAATTCCACCTGGAGAATCTGTTCAGTAAGTGTGGCATTCTGACTTGGTTAAAATCAGCCTCGCAACCAGTGAAATGCATGGCACATTAGAATTGTGAGAATAGTTATCCGTCAGGAATGTTTTTCAAGGTTTTGAACGTGGAACTATAAGTTAGATGTCAACTCATCATTGCCCATATATTACATATAACAACAATAAGGTTGGAGCAATTTCCTGAATGAACTTAAGAGGTTGAGAACAATACTTTTAATAATTCTTTTCTATTCTTCAGCTTTCTCTTTCTCTGTCTTCTTTTTATTTCACTCCCTGGGCGGCACAGTGGCTCAGTGGTTAGCACTGCTGCTATACAGTGCTAGGGACCTGGGTTCAATTCCAGCCTCAGGTGACTGTCTGTGTGCAGTTTGCACATTCTCCCCATGACAGCATGGGTTTCCTCTGGGTGCTCTGGTTTCCACCCACAATCCAAAGATGTGCAGGTTAGGGAATTGGTCATGCTAAATTTCCCATAGTGTTAGTTATTAGTCAGGGATAAACATAGGTTAGGGGAATGGGTCTGGGTGGGTTGCTCTTCGGAGGGTCAGTGTGACTTGTTGGGCCGAAGGGCCTATTTCCACACTGTAGGGATTCCAATTCTTAATTTCTCACTCTCCACTCTATGCATCTTAGTCTTTCAGATGTCACTTTCTCCATTTCAATATAACTTTCTGGAGAGAATCTTATTTCAATATCTCTTCAAGCATTTACAAGTAAAATGTGAATGCTGTAAGACCTAATGGAGCAAAATAGAACTCAACAGCACCAGATTTTTAAGTACTAATTGGTTTCCTACAGGTCAAATATACAGCTTTGACCTGTTGCTGTGCTGTCATTTTCAAAAAAGTCTCC
This sequence comes from Chiloscyllium plagiosum, assembly GCF_004010195.1. Taxonomy (NCBI): domain Eukaryota; kingdom Metazoa; phylum Chordata; class Chondrichthyes; order Orectolobiformes; family Hemiscylliidae; genus Chiloscyllium; species Chiloscyllium plagiosum. The sequence continues at coordinate 35,286,709 of NC_057731.1, forward strand.
TCTAAACAAGTCCTTCTCTTCACCAAATAGAACTGAACTTGATTTGATAGCACTAAGGCAGCTCCCTGCAATACCGCTCCAACACTTCACACCCAACCATAGCTCCTTAATGGTCCACCACCCCAAAACAATGGACATTCAATACTTGCAGGCAACTTCCTCACACCCTGCTTCCCATAAAGACTCTATCTCATTGTCCCAATTCCTCTGTCTCCATTACATATGTTCCGACAATGTGGCTCTCACCCCCTCTCTTCCCTCCCACAACAGCGATAGAGTTCCCATTGTCCTTACCTACCATCCCACTAGCATCTATATCCAGGGGATCATCAGCCACCAATTCTACCACCACCAAGATGCCACGACCAGATATATATTCCCCTCCCCTCCCTTATCCACCTTCCGCTGGGATCGTTCCCTCTGGGACACCCTGGTCCACTATTCCTTCACTCCCAACACCTCCCACAGCCTCATGGCATCCTCTACTGCAACCACCAAAGGTGTAACACTTGTCTGTTTACTTCCTGTCTCCTCAGTATTTAAGGGCCCAAACACACCTTCCAGGTGAAGCAGCACTTTCCCTGCACTCCACACAATCTAGTCTACTGCAGTCGCTGCTCACAATGTGATCTCCTCTACACTGGGGAAACAAAGCGTAGACTGGGTGACCGCTTTGCAGAACACTTCCATTCTGTTTGCAAAAAAAGGCTCAGAGCTTCCAGTTGCTTGCCACTTTAACACATCATCCTGTTCTCTGGCCAACATCTCTGTCTCAGGCTTGCTGCAGTACTCCAGTGAAATTCAGCACAAGCTGGAAGAACAGCACCTCATTTTCCACTTGGGAACCCTGCAGCCCTCCGGACTCAATATGGAGTTCAATAATTTTAGGGCATGAACTCTTTCATGTCCTTACCCCAACCCACACACACCTGGCCTTGTTATCACATAGTCTGCTAATATACACAGCCCATTGTTAGTCACTAACAGTCTCCATTAACAGTGATTCACTCTCCTCACCAAATCATTATCAACTCCTTTCTCTGTCTGACTGTTCTTCTCTCTCTTTGGCCTCGATCCCCACCTATCATTTACTCCTTATCCCCAGCCCATCTTCTGCATATAAACCAGCATTTTCCTAGCTACTATCAATTATGCAGAAAGGTTACTCGACACGAAACGTTAACTCTGATGTATCTCCACAGGTGCTGCTAGACCTGCCGAGCTTTTCCAGCAATTTCTATTTTTACAGGGAACTCACTGAGTTATTTCTTCCAACTGCTGATGAAATTGCATGGATTTTTGACTCTTTTATTTACTTGTCTAAAGTTTCAAGGAGTGATCTGGCTGAAGTTAAAGTCCTTTCTCAGCGGCTTAGACATTTGTGCCTCAGGTGAGCTAATAGGCCCCCCCCTCTTGACAGGACTGGGTGCATGAGGAGAGATCACACAGAGTTTGACAAGCTGCCAGAAGAGGGAGGAGGAGGAAGGAGGAGGAAGGAGGAGAGGAAACTCAACAGAGGATCATAATCACCTAAGATTCTTAGGAAACAACACACTTACCTGAACTTTAGGTAGATCTAATGCATGCGATGTTGTTTCATTAAAATGCTTTTGGTTGAAATCTATTGACTGCTTTAGCCACAACTACAACCTCAAAATGGAACAAAGACTGTCTTGCCTGTGGCTGTAAATTTTTATACATTTGACCCTTTTCAAACTGAAGATTTCAGCAACATCTCGTGGTTTGCAGTAGACTGTTGAGTATGAGAGATAATTGAGACACTCTAAACAGAAAGGCAATTAGTACTCATTCCCACATGTCAGATGCAAGCAGGTGTGTGAGCATTAGACTTTGCTGTGAATGCAAGCTTCCCTTTAATGGAGGGAAGACACTGACCATGTAAACTTTACCCTGCATTATGCCTCATACAAATTCATCCATTCTTCAGAACTGAAAGGGTTTCCAGGGTCTCAATTTGCTGGTCAGTAAACAGGTGAACATCTATTGTCTTGGTGCTAGTCATGATTATTTCATCCTGCAGCAATTCACTGTTCTAGTTGTACTTGATCCAGTGCAAAAAAATCAAAGGCTATCTACCAGACAACAAATTTATCCAATCATGACGTTAATCACTACTCGAGAACCCACATACACAGACAGAGTAGATATCCAATGAGAGACAGGCAATCACAACAAACATTATAGAGAACACCTTTGCCATCCTTTAAAAATACTCCTTCTGCCCAGAGTGCTTTAGAGGAATCTTGCAGTATTCCACTAAGTAACTACCAAGATTTGTGGTAGTGTGTTCTATAGTACACAACCTGCTCATTATGAAAGAGCAATCCCTCATCAACCATACGTCAAATGAACATTGAGAAATGGGAGAACAACAAAATGGAGGAATAGGAAGAGAAGAGTGAATGCAGGAATCTAAAAGCCCTGAGAAAGAACGACAGGCTTGTTCTGTAGGCAGTCTCTGCCCCTCAACCTGGGTGTGGCCTCAGCAACCTGAGTAATCAGCTGAAGAGCAGAGCAATGGACTGTTGTGAGACCCTGAAAATTCCTTTCAGTTTTAGAGTCCAGAGCCATGATGACTGCAAATAGACTGTGTAGCAACAATCTGAGTGCCCAGCCTTAGTTCAGACCATTACTGCTTGTGTATCAATGCAGGCTGAGGCATTGACCATCAGACACTTCACCCTGATGAACGTGGCCATCTATTACATCTTGAAAGGGATGATGTTCAAGCTTTGTACAATTTCCTATCCCAAGTCAATGTGTGATTCCTGATATTAAAGGGAGGTTTTCTGGCAGTGTTAACACTGCTGCCTCACAGTGCCTGGGACCCGGGTTCGATTCCCACCTTGGATGACTGTCTGTGTGGAGTTTGCTCCCACTCTCCGGGTCTGCGAGGGTTTCTTCCGGGTGTTCCGGTTTCCTCCCACAATCTAAAGTATGCAGGGTAGGTGGCTTGGCCATGCTAAATTGCCCATGGAGTTCAAGGATGTGTTAGTTAGGGTAAATGTAGAGTAATGGGCTAGGGGAATGGGTTTGGATGGGATACTGTTCAGAGGGTCGATGTGGACTTGTTGGGCCAAAGGGCCTGTTTCTACGCTGTACAAATTAATTGATTCCATGATCTGTATGGTTGGATACACCCTTCTTTTGCAGACCTATAAATGTCCTCACCTAAGTCCTTTATAAACGAACAGATATGTGTCTGACTTTGATCTCCATGAGCTGGTATCTATACTAATTTCACTTTGCCCTGGCTGCAACAGATTTCTGCTCAATATCCCACAATGTGCAGGATCTCCTCTATCCAAGCCTGTGAAATGTGTCAATATCTGAGCAAACAAGTGCAGTGTAAGATTTCATAAGTATCTCTTGTCTTGCATCTTTTTCTCCACTACCTGGGCATGTTCCAGTTCTAGGGTATCTGAAATGAAAAAGGAGTAGAGGTTGGGTATTAGGGAAGGGAGAGGAGAAAACACATCATACCCACTTAACAACAGCAGCAGTTTCTATGTCAGAAGAGATTTAAGGATGACAGAGTGACTGCAGAATCAGAATTCTTGTTCCTATGATGACCAGGCCTCTCTCCTCAGTGTGTCATAAAACAGACTGCCACACTAATCGCTCATCAGCACATTGCATATTCCCCCTATCATGCATCACCTTCTCCTGCAAAAGAGAGGCAATGTTGCCAGTCTACATCATGCATTATGCTTTATTACACATGGGTGTATTAGCTATCAGAATGAGCAAGTGGTGTATTATTGTTTGCAAGGCATGCAACTGTGCTCAGTGAGTGATGGTGAGGGAGAGCAAATGAATATTAGGGTATAGTCCTGATTGATGATAGGTGAGTGATATTGTTGTAGTGAATTGAGCAATAACTGAGGCTATTGAAAATGAAATCACGTATCTTGTCAATCTCTGTGAAATCATTAAACTTCATCTTGTGCTCCTTTTGGGTTCCTATCGCAACATTCATAATATCTACTTTCACCACCACTTGTTCCCACTGCCTCCTAAGGATGTGTCTGGAGGATTCCCTATCTCCCTTCTTGTACAGAATATCGTTTCTCCTTTCCACCTCTTCTGGTAAGACTTCCAGTGCATTGTATGAATACAGAGGTAATCACACTCTCGCATCTTCAGCCATTGCTCAAGGTATCATATCACTGATTTAGTCATGAAAATTAAATTTCCATCACTTTTTTCAGCTAATACACCAATTCTGTAAGAGGTGCTGTCCGCTTCTAAGTCAGAATACCAAACCAAAGAGTCAATGTGGAGAAGATGATTCCTCAAGTTGAAGAGGCTAGGATTCAACAGTACAGTCTCTTTCGAACTGAGAGGAAGAGACATTTCTTTAGCCAGAGGGTGGTGAATCTATGGAAGTCATTTTCGCAGAAGGTAGTGAAGGCTAAGTCATTGAGACTCTTTAAGACAGAGCTAGTTCTTGATTAGAAAGGGAATCAAAGGTCACGGGGAAAAAGCAGGAGAATGGGATTGAGAAACATATCAGCCATGATCACATTCTGGAGCAGACTCAATGGGCCAAATGGCCTAATGCTGCTGCTGTATTTTATGGTCTAAACCCACCCTGCTGATGACTCAAAGGAAAGAACCAGCATAAAACCAATAATATTTGGAAATATTTAACCATTCTGGTTATACCATTTTGAAGTATGCAAGATGGGTTAGATCAGTGTGAATCATTCACAAGCTTAACTAGTCTTAACTTAATCAAAAAGAGTGGGGATAATGCAGAAAGTAAGTGCAAGCAACACCAATTTTCCATATCAGCTGAAATGTTTGAATACTTATTGAGGAAGAGCTGGACATCCCTTCAGAAGCGTCATCATTCATGAGCCATATGTCAAAGGAACAATCATTAGGGAAGCAACACTGAGTAAAGTAATGGAGCTGTAGACTGTCAAGATTCTGAGGCCTAATAAATTTAATTAAGACTCTAAAAAGAGGTCACCAATGAGATAGTTGCATGCATTGGTGTTAATTTCCCAACATTCATTAGATTCTGGTCAAACAAGGTGGGAGTCAGAAAACAAGAAACTTTAGGCTTTATAGCATGACATCTATCATGGAGAAGATATTAGAATGGATCATTAAGTTGGTTATTGCTGTGCGTACATTAAAACTCAAGGTAATTAGATGAGCCAAAATGGTTTAGTGAAAGGTAAATCATGTTTAACTAACTTATTAGAATTTTTTAAGAGGATAGCATGTGAACAAAGGGGACCCTGAACTATATTTGAATTTCCAGAGGGTATTTGACAATGTGCCACATAAAAGGTCATTGCTCAAAGTAGGAATCTATGATGTAGTGAGGACCTATCAGCACAGATGGAAGGTTGGCTGGCTGGCAGAAACAAAGATTACCATAAATAGATCTTTTTCTAATTGGCAGCGTCTGATGACTGAGGCTCAGCAGGTTCTGTGCTGGTACTTCAGCATTTTACAACTTATACCAATGATTTAGATGAGGTGAGCGAAAGCATGGTAGCCAAATTTACAAATGGCACAAAGGTAGGTGGGAAATTATGTTGTGAAAAGGACATAAGGAGGAGGCAGGCAGACACAGGCAGATTGAGCTAGTTGGCATATGGAGAGTAATGTGGGAAATGAAAAGTTGTTCATTTTGGCAGGAAGCATAAGAATCAGTGGATTACTTAATTAGAGAAGGACTGCAGAAGGTTGGGGTTCAGAGGGATCGAGCTGTTCGAGAACATGAGTCACAAAAGATTTAGTGTGCGGGTACAGCAAGTAATTAAGAAGGCCAATGGAATGCTATCCGTTATTACAGGAGGAATTGAACATAAAAGCAAGGATGTTATGCTTCAGTTATCAGGGCATTGGTGAGCCACATCTGTGTGTAGTTTTGGTCTCCTTCTTTAAGAAAGTCACTTCAGATAAGGTTTACTAGATTTATAACTGGAATAAGCAAGCTGTGTTACAAAGAAAGCTTGGACAGACTAGATTTATTTCCACTGGAGTTTACAAGAGTGATGGATGACATGATTGAAGCTTTTAAGATGCTAATCAATTTTGACAAGATGAACATGGATTAGTGCATGTTAGCCAGAACTAGGAGTCTGTATTTAAAAACTAGATGTTTCTTTTTTAGGCAACGATAAGGATTTCTTTTTTCTTAGACAGTTGTGTAACTTTGGAACTCTTTGTTCCAGAAGACAGTCAGGTTGCTGTCATTGAAGATTTTTAAGTCAGGAGGAGAAATATTCTTGTTAGGTAAGGGAATCCAAGATTGTTGGGTGGATGGGAATGTGGAATTCAAACCACAAACAGCTCAGCCATGATCTTATTGAATGGTGGGGCATGCTTGATGGGTACTCCTGATTCGTATGATTTGTCAATGATGAAATGAACATGGTATTCAATAACTTCAGCAGAAAATTTAATGAGGATGCATTCGCATCTTCAGAAGTACTGAAAATATTCAAAATCTTACTTAGGAAATGAGCCGTTCCAAAGTCTGCGATGATCCAACTCTTGTTTTTGAAGAATAGAACCTTGTCCCTATTTGCAGCCCTTAGCCAAGTTCTCCCCCATTGTTTTTGTGTGAGCCTGTCCATTCTTTTATCCCTGTCTTTGAAAACTTGATTACCAATATTGAGAATATCAAATGGATTGCTAGAAATGATGAATTTGAGTGTCAAGCCAAAAGTCAGAAATAGTCTGTTGACAATTGAATTTGTGTTAGATATCTTTGAAAATGCTAAACCACCCAGATAAACATGGAGATAAATATTTTGGCACAAAACATGAGGTGATAAATGTTTGTTATTTTGTTGACATGAAATATAAGATTTAATTTAGGATTAAAATAACATCTGTGTCTGAGCACAAGAATTCCAGAATCAGTCATTAAACATATCATTAAGCATCACATCTTAATCGACCAAAACACAGGATCCCTATAATGTGGAAGCAGGCTATTCAGCCCTTCAAGTCCACACCAATCCCTCCAAAGAGCATCCCACCCAGCTCCACACCCCTACTCTATATTTCCATTGGTTAATCCACCACTCCTACACCTCCTTGAATACCATAGGAAATTTAGCATGGCCAATCCACCTAATCTGCACATCTTTGGACTGCAGGAGGAAACCCACACAGACACATGGAGAACGTGCAAACTTCACACAATCGCCCAAAGATGGAATTGAAACCAGGGTCCCTGGCACTCTGACGCAGCAGTGCTGACCACTGAGCCACCATGCCACCCTAATCTTTCCAAATATTCTTCAGTTTTATTACACTGTCACTGTATCATAGAAATGTTGGAAGTATAAATCAAACACTAAATGTAACTGTTAAATACTTGTTGATTCTACCTATGAGGGACACTCAACTATTTCTTCAGTAACTTCATCATTCATGCACAATATTATTTAACTGGTTAAATGAACATGTCATTCAACAACTTCATATGGAACTGAATAAATTCCAAACGTTTTCTCAAGAAACAGATGACGAAGTTGACCCTGATGATCCAGATTTTGATGATGAAGATGAAGTCCAAAATTCAACCAACAATGACTGGTTATTTGATGATTCTGAGGAAGAAGGTTTTTACAATTTTTTTGACAATTTTTATGGTGGTAGTAAGATAGAATATCTGATTATTGCTTTTAAATTTCAATGCTGTTCATTTTGCAACACACAAATGTAAACAATTAATGCATCAGTACTCTGTCTTGAAATTGTTTAAAAAGTTATAAAACTTGGCCACCACTAGGAATATCTTCAGAGCTGCTCCTGTTTTTCTGAAGGTACAATGAATATATATAGTTGTAATTGTAGTTTTCACCACATGACCTGTGATATGGAAGCGATTTCAAGAAATTTCAAAGATGTAATAACTCTGGCAAGCTCAATAAGAAGTCATAGATTTAACATATAAAAGAAGTCAATAAATCTCAATTTTGCCATTCTAATCACAAAAATGTTTCATTTTGGAGTGCTTGACCCATAATACCAGAAAGATGCCTCATACAATATTAAAAATCACACAACACCAGGTTATAGTCCAACAGGTTTAATTGGAAGCACACTAGCTTTCGGAGCGACGCTCCTTCATCAGGTGATGAAGGAGCATCGCTCCGAAAGCTAGTGTGCTTCCAATTAAACCTGTCGGACTATAACCTGGTGTTGTGTGATTTTTAACTTTGTACACCCCAGTCCAACACCGGTATCTCCAAATCATGCAAAATTGATATTGAGCCTTCTTGGTGGCCATCTTTAAAGTGCTTTTGGCCCTTGAATCTGTTAATGAGACTTCCGTTTCCCTGGCCCCCAATGCCTCATCTTCACCATGGATATCCAATCCCTCTACACCCCGCCATGACCAGGGCCTCCAAGCCCTCCGCTTCTTCCTCTCCCGACGTCCCCAACAGTACCCTTTTACCGATACTCTCATTCATTTGGCCGAACTGGTCCTCACCCTTAACAATTTCTCCTTCGAATCCTCCCACTTCCTCCAGACCAAAGGGGTAGCCATGGGCACCCATATGGGCCCCAGCTTTGCCTATCTCTTTGTTGGCTACGTAGAACAGTCCATCTTCCATAAGTACACTGGCACCACTCCCCACCTCTTCCTCCGCTACATTGATGACTGCATTGGCACCACCTCGTGCTCCCATGAGGAGGTTGAGCAATTCATCAACTTCACCAACACATTCCACCCTGACCTTAAATTTACCTGGACCATCTCTGACACCTCCCTCCCCTTCCTGGACCTCTCCATCTCCATCAGTGACGACCGACTTGACACTGACACCTTCTACAAACCCACCGACTCCCACAGCTACCTGGATTACACCTCTTCCCACCCTAACTCTTGCAAAAATGCCGTCCCGTATTCCCAATTCCTCCGCCTCCGCCGGATCTGCTCCCAGGAGGACCAGTTCCACACAGAAAACACCAGATGGCCTCCTTCTTTAGAGACCGCAATTTCCCTTCCCACATGGTTAAAGATGCCCTCCAACGCATCTCATCCACATCCCGCACCCCCGCCCTCAGACCCAACCCCTCCAACCGCAACAAGGACAGAACGCCCCTAGTGCTCACCTTCCACCCTACCAACCTTCGCAAATCATCTGCCGACATTTCCGCCACCTCCAAACAGACCCCACCACCAGGGATATATTTCCATCCCCACCCCTCTCCGCCTTCCGCAAAGACCGTTCCCTCCGTGACTACCTGGTCAGGTCCACGCCCCCCTACCACCC
>NC_057731.1:35296330-35332373 GCF_004010195.1 Chiloscyllium plagiosum
TTGTACTCTATGCTACTTTCTCCCCCCCCCCACCCTCCTCTCAATTATCTCTCCACCCTTCAGACTCTCTGCCTGTATTCCTGATGAAGGGATTTTGCCTGAAACGTCGATTTTACAGCTCCTCGGATGCTGCCTGAACTGCTGTGCTTTTCCAGCACCACTCTAATCTAGTCTCTGGTTTCCAGCATCTGCAGTCATTCTTTTTAACCGTCTGTTAATGAGGGACCTAATGCTTGCTCTATCTCTCAGAAATTGGTTACAAACTGTCTTTCCAGTTCCCTTTGTTAAAAACCTTACAGGGTCCCGTAATTGCTGAGCTGGATAATGTGAGCTGCTGGCATACCACTCTCTTTCTTGTCAGTTGCCACCTTCTCTGCTTTAACAACTGGTGCAAACTGGTCCAGAGGAAACAGCTGAGCAGCTCCCTCGGCCCCACCTGCACCTCACTAGAACTAAGTGATGGGAGCTAATTTAAAATGAGATTTGTATGGTAAAATGAAATGTATAGTAAACACTGTGGTGCATCAATCACTCCAGTGATGAGGATGAGACTAAACATATTATGAAAACAAACTCACTCTTACCAATGGCATGAATGACCCAACTCCAGAGCACAGTGCAGTCATAGACCCTAATATACATCCCTGGTATTTGATTTTACATTTCATATTACATTTTCTTTTGCTCAAAAACTGCATAAATCCATGTAAGATTCAGTAAATCCCTTTTTTTAGAAATGGAATCAGTCTGAACATTTGGACACACACCTCACACCTTCAATGCATTATCTGAGTTGATGTGGTACCTATTGTTAAAGTTCACTTGAGTATGTAACTTTGAAAAAAGTTCTGGGATTTACATGTGAAAGAACTGAAACCAGCATTGTCATTCTAAAAGATGAGAGACTTAACAAATAATCCAAGTCTTCTTCAATATATCATTTCAGTTGCATCACTGTGTAATCTTTTGCTATGAATTCTGCGTCTTACAATTTTATTCTCCACAACCACCTGATGAAGAAGCAGGGTTCTGAAAGCCAGTGCTTCCAAATGATGCTGTTGGACTATAACCTGGTGTTGTGTGATTTTTAGCTTATTACAATGGGTACTTCTTTAAATTCCCATCTCATGCCATTCTATCTTTCCTCTAATATCCCTCTCATACCATGTCCACATATTCCTCACACTTCTCTCCGATCAATTCTATCCTATTCCCCAACATGTGCCTTTTCCCTATGCTATCCCAATCATGCATTTCTCCTCCTCCCAAGCTGTCCATCTCCCATATACATTCACCTTCCCAAGTCACCTCCCCGTCCCTAGCTGCAACCATGATCTCCCCCTCATGCTGCTCCCTCCTCTGCTATTTCCAATTACAATGGTCTCCCCAACTTCCGATGCCGTCTTCCCCACCCCAAACCTTCCCCCATTTGGAGCAAAAAGCAAAAAGATTCAATTCTTCTATCCAATTGTAATCACTCTGGATGATAACAGTAGCAACTTGAAGAAATATGTTCCTTTTGGCCTCTGCCTTGCTTAGTGTTTTGAAGTAATATATACCCAATTGTTGCCTTTAGACTGTAAGTTATTATTAATTCATGTACTGAGTTCCACGATTAAACCATGTGAAAACTAACAATGTTACTTCAACCTTTTTTCCAGATCCTTGTTTAACAAATCCTTGTGACAATGGGGGTACCTGTGAAACGAAAGGCCAAACATTTGTGTGCCATTGTCATCCATTTTATGCAGGAAGGACGTGTCAAATAAGTAACCATCTTTCTAAACAGTGTCTTTTATAATTCATTTATTGCCAAGTTTTAATGTTTGGCAAGCAATAAAGTTAAAAAGAAAAGCAAAGTAAAACTATTAAGTTTAAGATAATAGACTAAGCATAAATTGACTGAAATGAAATCCATGATTTGGTTCAGCCCAGAATACTTCATCTTTCTCCAATTTTTATTGCTATTGGTTTGAATATCATTCAATAATGTATTTTTCCTATATTGTAGCTCAAATCACATTGGGTAACATGAATCCTTGGTGTTTTCCTCTTTGTTTCTTTCTTCCTGAAGGGCAAAATATCTGAAGATGCTTAACATACTGAATATTATATTTAAAATATATTTTAATGAAGTCAAATCAATTTTTTATAAGTTACAAACAAATTGTGCATGTGCTGTGTATATTGCCAAGTATAAATGTAAAGAAATACCTTTCTCATTAATTGTAATGGCAACTTTTAGAAGCCTTATAATATAAATGATTAGGGGGGTTTTGTGCACAGATCTTTGAAGGTGATAGGACAGATCACCAAAGCATTTAGTGTAACATATTAGCATATCAGCTATTTCGGCAAAAAGCCCATGCTTTATAAGTAGAAACATAGAGTACCAAAACCAGGAAGTGAAGCTAAACTTGTATAACACCATAGTTTGTCTCCAGCTGGATTGCTATGCCATATTCTGGGCACTAAACTATAGGAATGATGTGTAAGCTTTGAAATGGGCACAGAAAGATTTTACAAGTCATTTCTGGGGATGACACTTAGAGTTACATAGAGAAGTTAAGATTACACTCCTGAGAGCAGAAAAGAACAAGAGGAAATTTGATAAAGGCATTTGAAATTATGACAGGTTTAGATAGAGTGAATAAATAAAGAGAAATAATTGGGCAAAGTATCATCAGTGAGAAAGGTCTATCGGATGTTGACATTCACCCAATGTAGGGTGAAGTATGAAAAGAAAATATTGGCTACTTGTGATAAAGGGAGGACAATAATCACATATAAACTGGAAAAATCATACTGGTTATAAGAGTTTAGGTGGAGGGTTCAAGGAACACTTTCAAGATAGCTTCTTAAAGCAGCACATTCTGGAACCAACCAGAGAATAGGTTATATTAAAGTGACATTGTGTAATCAGGATGAATTCATGATCTCAGTGTAAAGACACCTCTAGGTAGTAGTAACTACAGTATGATTGAATTTTACATCCAGTTTGAACAGAAGAGAGGGTCCATGACCAATATTTTAAACTTTAACAAGGAAAGCAATGTCGACATGAAAGTTGAGGTAAACTAGTATTCTAGTCTAGGACATAAATCAGTAGAAGGCCAGTCGCAAATATTTAAGGGAATATTTTAGAACACTCAGCGTAAATATATTTCGACTTCAAAAATTCCAAGAAAGGACAAATGGGAGGACCTATAATCTATGGTCAACTAAATTAATTAAGGAAAGTATTAAATGTAAGGAAAAATAATATAATTGTGCAAAAGTGAGTGACAGATCAATAGATTAAGCAAAATATAAAAAAAGCAGAGAATACTTAAAAGATTAATCAACAGAAATAAATGAGAGTATGAGGGGAAGCTTGGTAGCTTCACTGTAAGATTGCATTGTAATACTTTCTATAGGTACTAAAAAAAGAAGAGTAAGACAAGTGAATGTTGCTGCTCCTGAGAAGGCCAAAGGGAGCTAATAGCGGATAATAAGGAAATTACAGATGATGTGAACAAATATTTTGCTTTTGTCTTCAGTATAGAGTATACAAAAAAATTCCCAGGAATAATTGTAATTCAGGAGAGTGAAGGAAGAAAGGAGCTTTGAGAAATTATAATCACAGAAAGCAGTACTGAACAAACTGTTGGAGATGCAGACTGATAAATCGCTGGGTCCTGGTGTATTTCATCCTAGAATCTTAAAAGTGGTGCCAATTAAATGCATTGGCAGTAATTTTCCAAAACTGATGGCAAATGCTTTGGTGTTAAATTTCCAAAATTCACTAGATTCTAGAAAGGTTCCAACAGACTAGACTGAAACAATATAAAAGTCTGTTCAAAAAGGGAAAGAGGCCAAAAAAAACAGAAGTCTATAAGCCAGTTAGCTGGATGTGTATCATGGGGAAGATGTCAAAATCAATCATTATAACTGGGCACTTGGAAACACACAAAGTAATCAGGAAGAGTCAGCATTGTTGTGTGAAAAGGAAATCAGTAACTAATTTATTGGAATTCTCTGAAGGAACAACATATGCTGTGGATTTAGGGATTGTGTGAATGGACTATACTTGGATGTCCAGAAGACATGTCACACAATATAACATAAAATATCATCACACAGAGTAGAAGCTCATGGTATAAGAGGGTGCTATATTAATATGTATAGAGGATTGGTTGGATGTCAGAAAACAGAGAGTATTCATAAATTGATCTTTTTTTGATTGGCAGGATGTGGCAAGTGGGTTCTTGAAAGGTTCTGTGCTGGGACTTTAACATTTTACAATTCATATCAATGACTTTAGATGAGGAGATCAAAGATGTGATAGCCAAATTTATACATGACACAAAGATAAGTAGGAACATATGTTCTGAAGAGGATGCATTGATATTGAAGACTGATTTGAATAGCTTGTGAGAGTGGACCAAAATTGAACAGGTGATGTATAATGTGAGAAAATTAGAAATTGGCCACTTTGGTGGGAAGAATGAAGATCAGAATATTAATTATCTTATGTCTAGGAGAGCTAGGTAATCCAGAAAGCTAATGAATGGACATTTGCTATTGCAAAGCAGAATAGAACATTAAAGTGTGAATGTTATACATTAGTTATACATTAGTCTTGAATGCTGTGTGCTGCTTTGGCCTCCTTATTTGAAGAAGAATATGAGTACATTGGAAGTAATTCAGAGGAGAAATACCAAATTGTTACATGGAATGAGCAGGTGGTCAGGCTAGGTTTATTTCCAGTTGAGTTTAGAAAAGTGAAGGGCAACTTGATTGAAGTGCATAAGATCTTAACGGTGAACATTGAAAGGATGCTTCCTCTTCTGGGTGAGTCAAGAACTAGGGCACTGTTTTAAAATAGAGGGCTGTTCTTTTAGGATGGAAAGAAGGAGACTATTGCTCTCTCTCAGACAACTCTGTAACTTGGGAACTCTAGCTCAGAAGTCATGTAATTGAATAATTTTAAGGCAGAGGTAGACATATTTTGTTAGGCAAGAGAATCATAGATTACTGGGAATTGATAAGAATGTGGAATTCAAAATCAAAACACATCAGCCATGAACTTACTGAATGGCAGGGCAAGTTTAAGGGACCAAATAGTCTGATTCCACTCCTTTTTCCGAAATTCTCAAAACATGAGGAAACATAGCTTTGTGTGATGCATGGTTAACATTTGGAATCATAGAGTATTGGATTTAATCTTAATTTTAAAAACAGTATGACAAATACATGAAAAGAAAAGAGAAACAGAAACTTGGGAATCGTTGGTAGAGTGGGATAAAATGTAATGGTCTTGAGAAGGGAGAAACTACAAATGATTGGATGAATGACCCTTCAAACTGTATTGTTCTATGAGTCTAAAATTATCCTTCATAAAATAGGCATTATTTCTTTCTCACTTTACCAATTTGAGGAAAATAAGCTATATGCTCACAAAGGAACATAGTCCAAAGGTATTTGCCTATGATCTGAGGATTCTGATTCTTTCAAAAGTGGATTAATAAATATTAATGAAAAAGTAGTCCACCCATTTTGTATGTTAAAGCCTTATAGATATCATCATGTGAAATATTGTCACCATTCTTAAGATGGACAATGAAATCAATAATTAGAAACAAAAGCCTAAAAATTGCTGGAAAAGCTGCAGCTTTTGGCAGGTTTGGCAGTTTCTGTGAAGAGAAATCAGAGTTAACATTTCGGGTGCAGTGGCCTAAAACTTTAACTGATTTCACAGACCTGATGAGCTTTTCCAACAACGTCTGTTTTTGTTTCTGATTTAGAGCATCCGCAGTTCTTTCAGTTTTTTTATTTAGTAGTCAATCATTACTTTACCCAGGGCATTTCTCAGTTTGAAAGGGGGAAGATATTGAAATATCAGACATTGTTAAAAAAGCTGCATTGAAATATCCTGCCAAATTCCTGTGTGTCATGGCAAATACTGGGGATATCACTATGGAGCTACATGAGACAAGTAACTACAGAAGGCACTGAAGATGCTTGATTCACTACTCCATACAATCTGCCACCAGAGAGTCAACTCCTTGGACATGTGCTGCTCATGGATCTCAAAATTTCATCAGAATTTGTGGATAAGATGTGTGACTTGCACCACAACAACCAATGAGGGTCATCAGCAAAACAGCTTTGCACTTCCTGTCACAGTGAAGATCAAAGTCAGAAATCACACGATATCAGGATATAGAAGAAAAGATTTATTTGAACTTACAAACTTTCAGAACACTGCTCCTTCGTCAGGCCATTTCACCTGACTGAGCTTCGAAAACTTGTGATTTCAAATATACCTGTTGGGCCATAACCTCGTGTTGTGGGACTTCTAACTATGAACACCCCAGTCCAACACCAGCATCTCCACATGACAATGAAGATCGTCAGCCTCCTATATTTAGATTAGATTAGATTCCCTACAGTGTGGAAACAGGCCCTTCGGCCCAACAAGTCCACAGTGATCCTCCAAAGAGTAACCCACCCAGACCCATTTCCCTCTGACTAATGCACCTAACATTATGGGCCAATTCACCTGGCCTGCACATCTTTGGACTGAGGGAGGAAACCCATGCAGACACAGGAAGAATATGCAAGCTCCACACAGACAGTTGCCTGAGGCTGGAATTGAACCTGGGACCCTAGGGCTGTGAGGCAGCAGTACTAACCACTGAGCTACTGTCCCACAAGTTTCCAGACATTCCCTTGAAACTTTACTGTATTCAAGCAGTTTGTCTTTTAGGCAACAGACACTCTGTACTGTAAGTATACAGTATATATTGGAGAGTAAATTAAGACTAATTACTTCATTAACAGTAGTACTTCATCAATCAAATTTTCAGAAGTTCCCGATTTTAAAACTGCAAGAGCCTATGATTTTGCTATAAAGTCACAAATTATAATGGAAGTCAGGCAGTTTTCCCACTTTTGAATTTAGAGGACAACATTATTCCTGATTCTCCTCAACACATCTTAAACAAATGGTATTGATTTTATTGCATAACATTGATGATTGGGTTTGTGTTTTTTGACTTTCTTTGTACAAAAAACGTAGGCAGCAGTAGTTCAAACTTTGCCCCATGCAATACAAAAATAAATTTGTGAAACAATGTTCAAGGTTATTTTATTTATTTAGTTTATTTTCCCGGATCTCCAATAACTTGCTCCTTGCTAGTATGTTATTGAAGCTGCAAGTAACCAAATCTGATCTTACCAATTTTCATTTGACGTCCTGACCTCAGTCAATAGCAATCCCTTTTGTACCTTGTGCAGGCAACTCCACAGTTTTTCAGATGTTTTTAGAAGATATTGTTTTGCAAGGCTTCATTCAGCATGTATAAAAAAATAAGACTACGGGCGGAATCTTTCTTTCAAGCTAGGTCTGAGTTGAGTCAGATTTTTTTGGAGGGTTTGTTGGCACGAGGCCTAGCAGATATCTCACCATATCTTACCAAACATGCCTCATTAATTTCTTGTAGAGGGTTGTAGAGGGTCTTGATGAAGATCTTCTGCTCGAAACGTCAACTCTCCTGCTCCTTGGTTGCTGCCTGACCAGCTGTGCTTTTCCAGCACCACACTTTATGCCTCATTTTTTATCTACCGGACTCCTATGGTGCTCATCAAGAGCTCATCCTGGCCCCATCTTACCACACACAGTTCCTCCAAACATTCATCAACTCTGCGGCATCCACCTAAAGATTATCGATCCTTGTTCTCACATCAGAAGCCTGTGGTGCACTTGGACAAACACTGTCAGTCCGAAGCAGCTCTGCATGGTTCCTGAGATTTGCTCCACACATGACGGACTGAAGGATATTATTGCCCCACTTTGTGGTCAGCTTCCTAGAGGTCCTGCTGAATGGAGTGGTGAGACACAGGACTCCCTCCTCCCCCACCTATTACCAGACCATGCCTGACTGGACCGAGGTCACCATCTGGGTTAAAGTTGACTCAGTTTTCTAAAGAAATGCCCAGCACTGTAGGAAGGTCAATATCCTTCACCACTCGGACAATGTATGTGGCACCATCTTCTTTTTGATGCCTCATACTCACTAGTTCTGCTGCTGTACCCACCTGCCACCTAGGCTCGTGTCCTACCACTGTCACTATTACCTGTAACAACTTCCACACTGATTCTCACCCATCCTGGACCCCTGACACCACTAACCCTGCATGTTATCTGCAATATCCACTCACTCACTTGGGATACTTCCCCCTCTGTGCCAAAGGTAATAGCTGTAACACCTACTTTCATCTCCTGTCAGGAGGAAAACAGCCCACAATCGGGCAGAAACAATCAAGGGGGGTGATTCAGTTCCCCATCCCTTATGAGGACAGGATCCTGACCCTGACCACCCCGAGCAGATCCTGAACTGGTACCGAGGTTGCCTTTGACTTACTGTGCTGGGAGCCCTTGAGCAAAACCTAACTGCAAAACACGACTGAGGCCAGCTGACAACTACGACAAGGTTTTGTGTGTGTACTAAATGGCACAGTGAGACAGCAGTATTACGAGGCAGGTAGCTCTAGCTGAAGGGCAAAGTGCGCAAAGGCAATGTAAGGTATGGTTGCTGTGAGTATCTGGCTAGGTTCAGAGTGGGTGAGCACTATGTCAGTGAGCAAAGAGTCCTCAGCTGCTGCAGCATTACAATGACAATTGCTGGTGCACCCCAAGGTACAACACTGAATTGTGGAAACATCCTACAAGTGGATTGGATATTGGTCATGAGAGTTCTTAAAGGCTAATGTATGGCAGCTGCCAATATTTGTGGATCAGGGTTGCATGTGGCTGATGCCCGTGGAGTGTGCCTTGAATTGTTGCTGCTGAATGTCCAACATAGAGAGCATTCAGAGCTGGTGGTAAGCTAAATCCTGACATTGAACTTGTTTGACGAGTTTGGTAAGATGAGAGTCTCTGAATTAGTGACGCAACAACAAAGCATTTAACCAGCAATAATGAGCATCAACTGACATCTTGCTACTGCCTGGTCAGAATCTTGCCACATTGTCCGTGTGCAAAAGCTTAAAAGGTGGAGCAATTTTCATCCTCATATTAAGATTGGCCAATCTGGATTTGTCACTCTATTTTACCACAATCCCACCACAACAAGGAAATTATGTTTTCAATGATTTGCTTTGCTTTCAAAGCTTTAAAATTTTAAAAATTGTTTTACAATCTTTAAAGTGGTAGGGAAACATTTATCAGTTGCTACAATATTCATGGATTCCTACATTGACTTTCACTAATTCCATAGTGAGAGGCGATGGCCTAGTGGTATAATCGCTGGTCTGTAAATCCAGGGATTTGAGTAATGTTCTGGGGACCTGGGTTTATATCCCGCAACAGCAGATGGTGGAATTTGAATTCAATCTACAACAAAAAAATCTGGAATTAAGAATCTAATGATGACCATGAAGCCATTGCCGATTGTTGGAAAAACTCACCTGGTTCATTAATGCCTTTAGAGAAGGAAACTGCCATCCACATCTGGCCTGGCCTATGTGTAACTCTTCACCCACAGCAATGTGGTTGATTCTTAACTGCCCTCTGGGCAATTAGGGATGGACATTAAATGCTGGCCTCTCCTGTGATGCCCACATCCCATGAATGAATTCTAAAAAATACAATCCAGAGATGACTATGTCAGTGGTGATTTTTTTCACTGTTTCTATTTTGGGAACTGTAGGGCAATATGGGGATGGGAAAGGTAGTACATAAATTCAAATTCTTTCTGGTTTGTAACTCCTAACAACTACATACATTGCAAAACTATGTTCTTTAAATTGCAGTAAACAATCCCTGTCGGAGGAGTACATGCAAGCATGGAGAGTGTGTTCTAACCTTTAATCCACCATACTACAAGTGCAAGTGCAACTATCCATTCAAACCACCAGACTGTAAAAAACGTATGGTAACCATTCCTACTTATCAATATGATGTACCCTTTTACAGTACTTTGTGAAATGTGGTCAAGAAATCTGTCAAAGTCAAAAGGGCATTTTTAAAACCATTACAATCGAGGAAGTGTTAGGTGAAGGGGTAAATGTAGGGGAATGGGTCTGGGTGGGTTGCGCTTCAGCGGGTCAGTGTGGACTTGTTGGGCCGAAGGGCCTGTTTCCACACTGAAAGTAATCTAATCTAATCTAAACTGATACAGGAAATTCCGTGATCCAGTGATCCTTCCACAGATCATTTCACTCCTCACTGGCAGTGTTGGATCATGGAATCACCCTTTGCATTGAAGCATGTGAAAGAAACGTGAATAAATGTGCTCCAAAATGGTATCAGTGAAAAGATACAGTGGAAAATCTTTGCAAAGTTTTAAAGGGAAGAGAGATAGAATCGTGTGTTATCCAAAGCGCACATAAGTCAAAATAAAAACAATTAAGGAAGGCAAAATGAAACAGAAATAAATGTTACATCAACTGTAAAATTCTAATGTTTCTTAAAAGAATACCATCAAAAAGGTTAATAAACAGGGAAGATAAAAGAGTCAGGGAATCAAAAGAAATTTGAAAGGATAGGGATGATAAATAAAAAGGTATGACATAACTAAACTCTCACAGGTTTTTTGGTAAGTTTCCTGAGGAAACTTATTCTTTTACAAAAGTAAGTTATGGTTGTGAGGGAACTGGGTCTCAAACTGACCGGGTCCAAAATGAGCCTATATTGGAACACCATCACTCATATCAGCTCCAAGCAACTACATTTGATTTTGCAATATCTGAAAACCTACAGTAAAAATTTGAAGATAATGTAGTGGCAAGAAGAGCCCTGTGAACCAGGAAGGGTGGGAAATGGAACTCATGTGGAGCTCCTGATTCCTACTACCAATCAGAGACTCGAGCCCATGCTGTCAGTCCCCTAAAGAATAACTAATGACGATCTTCCTTAGAAGATGGGTGGGGAGTAAATGAGTTTTATCCAGGCTTGATGTGACTCCGTGAAAAAGATAAGATTGATTTGAAGTTCTGAAGAAAATCTGACCTTTAGTCTGACATTGAGCTGCAGTTATTACATACAATTAACCAGGCATTACATCCCTGATTAGCATATTCAATGGGTCTAATGGCTGTTTTTAATAGATAACACAGATACCTCCAGATGACAAATCATTAGGTCGCACACTTCCAGGGGAAGCAAGTTGTGAGAGAACATGACTGGAAATTGGTTCCAAAAATCAGGCACAGTGGGGGCCTATTCCTTGTAATGATTTTTTCTGAGTGTTTAGTTTGTTTTTACTGAAATTCAAACAGTTTCAAGGTAGAAAAAGAACCATAATACCTAAAGAAAATGTGACAGTCTGAAATGAATATTCCTTTGGTGACTTAATGAAGTTTAAACAATGTTTCTCAAACTCTTCCTCTTAGCAATTCACACCTGTTCAAGAAATCCTTGTAAAAATGGTGGAACTTGTAGAAGGGGCCTGACAAGAAGATCTTTTGTTTGCATCTGTCCAAAATCCTTCAGAGGTCGATATTGTGAAACAGGTATTAATGCTTTCTATTTGTGTTATATTTATTTCCGCATACATATGCATAAAATCAACTCAGATGCTTAATTACAACTTTTAAGTCAATAATTTGGAGCTAGCTTTTATTATTTGTTACAAATAGACTTCCATTAAGTCAGCTTTAACTGTTGTAAATAAAACCTCTGCAATGTTGAAATGATTTCAGAAGGCAGCTAAAATTCTATAATTATGTTTCCTTTCATTGAAGGTAACATAATCTTCTATGATTCTTTGGTTTAATACCAGGTAAACATAGAATGAACTTTTAAGCCGGGATAGTTCTCATCCCCAAGGTGAATATCTGATATTGCTCAATTTTCATTAACCTGCATGTAACTCTCGGCTTCAACATTCTACAGATTCTAATGACTGTTATGAGGGAAATGGTGAAGATTACAGAGGCAATGTTGCTGTAACACAACAGGGGAAGGAGTGTTTATACTGGAGCTCACACTTGCTTCTAAAGAAACACATCAATATATTTCAGCCTCAAGCTGAAGAAACTGGCATTGGAGATCACAGATTTTGCAGGTAAAAAATATTATGTAAATACATAGGGTAGACTTTAATGTGACAGTAAAGGTGGGAGAAAAGGAAGGTGAAACGTTTATTTATTAATGGGTGAGATCCAAAATCGTAGTTTTGCAACATCAGTTGGAGTTGTTAAAATTGGTGGCACATCAATGGTGGAGTGGCAATCAATGCCCAGTGGCAATTATCTCAGTCCAAGGCTATCACTGCAAAACATTCATCTTCATCTGCTTCATCATTGACCCTCCCTCCATCAGAATGGGAGATGTTCCCTGATGATCACACAATGTCCAGCACCATTTGTAACTTCTTGGATGCTGAAGTAGTCCATGTCCATATGTTAAAAGTCCTGGTCAATATTCAGACTTGTGCCGATAAGTGACAAGTAAAAGTAAAGTCACCATTATCTTACCAGACCCCAGGGCTGATCCCTCATTAGATAGAGATGACTGGTAGTGATATAACTTGTAGGTCACCACACCTCAGGTGCAGCATGAGGTTAAGAAGAAGAGTTCTTCATGGTAACCTCAGCTGGTGCAGAAATTGGACCCATACTGTTGGCATCACTACATCACAAAGTGGCTATCCAGCCAACTGTGTTAAGCAACCCCTCCCAAATGACAAGTAATATGCACATCACACAAGTGCCAGGTAATGACCAGTTCCAACAAGAGAAGATCGTAATGCTTCTCCATTGACATTCAATGGCATTTCCACTGTTGCACACGCAAGCAACACCCAGGGACTTATCATGAAACTGAACTGGACCAGCCATATACTACTACAGCCACGAGAACAGGTCATATTAGAGGAATTTGTGGCAAGTAATTCACCTCCTGTCTCTCCAAAACCTGTCCACCAACTGCAGGGCACAAATCAGGAGTATGATGGAATATTCTCCACTTGCCTGGATTGGTGCAGCTCCAAACACACTCGAGAAGCTCAACACAACCCAGGACAAAACACCCGCTTGATTAGCATTCACTCCTTCCACTGCTGATTCATCATGGGAGTAGTATATACGCTCCAAAGGATAAAGATGAACTCACGATGGCTCCTTGAACAGCTCCTTCCAAATCTGTGAATTCTATCACTTTAAAGGACAAGGGCGACAGATACATGGGAACACAAGCATCTGTAAGTTCCCCTCCAAGCCACACCTCATCCTGATCTGGAACTATGTTGCCATTCTTTCACTATCACTGTGTCAAAGCCCTAGAACTCCTTTTCTAACAACACAGTGGTGTACCAACACCCTATGGACTGCAAAGTTCAAGAAGGTAGTGTCGCATCACCTTCTCGATGGCAATTAGCAATAAATAATGGCCTATCCAGCAATGTCAACATTCCATGAATGAAGCTTTCTAAAAGTCACTAACCACATCCTTTATCCTTAACAAGACCAGGGAGAGTGGATCTTCATCACATCAGATGAAGCTGGTTGACAGCCCCTGAGATTATGTGCTTCATACTGGCACATAACTCACTGATATGTTGCTGAGCCATCATTCTGCTGCTGGCATACATTGGCAGGGACTGTTTGAGCAGCAAATTACTTTCCATGCTCTTAAGTGATCTTAGCAAGTGACTTGTCGAAGGCCAGCAGATGCTGCAGGTAGCATTGCCTTGAAAATATGAATCATAAAGACCAATACCTAAAAATTCCACCCATTATTCCCTACACAAGTGAGATATCTCTGAATCGCTTCATTCAAGTAACAACTGCCAGACATGAAGACCATGCATTATGCCCTCCAAAGGAAAATGTCCCATCAAATTTTAATAATGTGCACAACATCAAGTAAACAATCTTTTTTATCTATACAGATATGTGTATGTGTCTGTCCCCTCAATATGTTGCATTGTTTCCCATGCAATGGTTATGCCTTGGTGTCACTCTAACACCAGAGCAGACAACCTGATACCACTCTACCTGCGATCGATGCACTCTGTCTGGCAGCCCTGGGGCCTGGGCCTACTGGGGGACCTCTGGAATAGTAGGGGGCATCTTCCAGGACCTCTCCCACTCGATGCTCTGGAATCAGCAGCAAGAGGGAATGAGAAATGTCAACTTACCTTGGAAGTGCTCTGTGTTTCTGAGGGGTTCACAAGCCTCACTCTCCTCTGATTAAGACATTGCTATGCTGAGCCCAAGGCCAGAGTGGCAAAATGAAAGTGCGTACATTTTAGATCTTCATCCCCATGATAGTCAACAGCCTCCCGACATAAGAAAACATACACTCACCAGATGGGAACCATGACAGAATTCAACAAATGGATAGTTTTCTGCACAGTCCATGCTCTGATCTAGATAGTCTCTGTCTCCACTGCCCTATGTTCCTGTGTATCCCTGTGTACCTCTGCAACTGAAGCATGTTATGATTCAGGGCTAGAGACCCATCATTAGCCCAGGGCTCTACATGGGCCTCACCCACAAACATCCTCCCGCTCTCAGGGTGTTAGGCTGAGCCAGACTGCCTCAGCCACTGGCATGTGTCTATAAAGTGAGCAGCAAGATCTGCTTCTGATCCTCTGGGCAATGCTTTTGAAACCTGTGTAAGTGTAATGTAACTGTTATGGTGGAGGACAAGAGGGAGAGAGATGACAGTCATTCTCTGGGTGTTGTAGGTCTCAGTCAGAAGTGAAAATATATCTTTGCACAATTGATTTTTGCATTTTGTGCTCATGGCAACAATCTGCAGTAAAGAATAACAAGAAAGACATTAAGGAACAGCTCAGACTATTAGGAAGTCAGCTTTGCACATTTTTCTAATATGTTAATATCTCAACTGTATCTCGAAGACATTCTCATTCTGTTGGCTAGTCCAGCCTTCCTGCTCACCTGTAATCTCCAACATATCCCTACTCAAAAATATTATCACTTTGAGTTCACCCACTCCTCTTCCATTCTTTGCCCTCCCTCGACATCGAATGTTTCCTCATCCTGCAAGAAAACGAGTTTGGAGACTTAGAAACATTTCAAGTGACAGCTAACTCCTTTGACCTGATGCATACATTTTAACTGATACTCAGTTGCTCTATTCTACACAACTCTCACTTAGTCCGGTCTCTACTACCATGTGACACTGATCATAGAACACATTTCCAAGACTGGCTTCTCTTCCCATTTGCAAAGTCTCTTTGTTTGGTATCAGAGGCCATTGATGCAACATCACATTTCCTGGTTGATCCAGGGAAGTGGTTCATCCTTCTGTGGCATTGCATCCAGCTTCATGTATGGACCTGACACTGCTCACTTCCCCCATGTGATCTCTGAGATAACCAAGAGGGTCTCCTGCTGTCATCCCTGGGGAAGAACAGTTCCCAGTGTTTCCTGATGACCTGGTGGAGAACCTGCAGGGAAGTAAAACTGACCTATGGGGCTGCTCTTTGTCTGTCTGAAGGCATCTTGATGAATAAGGGGTGTGTTGGGTGATAACAATATGGGTTCAAGAAGGTGAAGTTCCAGATGAAAGTGACAAAGGATGGGGGACAACTGATGGGAGGTTTCAAGGGAGACAGAGGCTAACTCAGCCCAAAATGCTCTGAATGATTTGGGGTCCATCTGGAGAACCTGTCGTTAAGAAGGATGCCTCTGATAGTCCATCAGAGCTATAATTCACTCCTGCCCCACAGCGCGATTGTCCTCTGCACATACTTCCAGTTTACACTGTGGGCATTGCAACTCCTGACAAATGAGCAGAGGCAGCACCTGCTTCCAGTCCCACCACTGGGAGCTGTGTTCCTTCTAAAACATTCAGAGTTTGGACCTGGATGAGCCCGATTCCCATCCAACCCCTAATCTGGATTATACTAGGACCAGTAACATATTGGGCTGCATTAGCAGCTCACTGGCATTTCGAAACCCATAATACCAGACACTATGACTGAGTATATTGGGTGTGTTCAACTTGTATTAATAATACAGGGAGCTGTGCTGATGGTGACATTATAGGCCGACATGCTTATTATTGTAAGAAATGCTGTTTAAGTCATGGCTTCTCAGTGCTTCACTATAGCTCAGCAAATGGATGTGTCGTACAAACCCCTTCAAGTTGGCTCTTTATTCTTAAAGGGATTTCAGCTCAAGAATTTTAAGAAAGATGTCCAGTTTATAGTCGATAGGACATTCAGCATCAGCTATACAGAAGAGAACAAAACAAATGGATATAGTCTTGTTGAAATGCATCTCATTTTTCTGAAGTGAAAAAGGAATTTTAAAATTCAAGTTAGTGTTGAGAGGAAACAACGGAAAAAAGGAAATGGCTGCAATAATGTATAGAAATGATGTATACTTTCAAAACGATATCTAGTAACTAAATCTGACCTTGCATTTTAAACATTCTTTTCAACCAGAAATCCAGATGATGACGATAAGCCTTGGTGCTTTTTTAAAGAACCAAATGGAAAACTGAAATGGGACTTTTGTGCAATCTCTCAATGTGACCCTGGTACGTACAGCTAAAATATTTGTGCTGTTGTTTATGATTGACCACAGCATCATCATATTGCATGATCTGGCTTTTCAAGGATACCATTTTGTTAAAGATTTCATACTTGGATGAGAGGTGGGTGTCAATGGCAAGGATGACATTTGTTGTCTGTGAACTGATTGGCTCTCTGACCATTTCAGAGAGCAGTTACTTTGCTGTGCATCTGGAATCACATGTAAGGCAGATTAGGTATGAATTACAGATTTCCTTAATATAGAGGACATCTTATGGCAATGGTTATCTGGACATCATCAGATTTTTATCGAATTCAAATTTCACCATCTGTCATGACAGGATTTGAATACATGTCCCCAGAATGTTACCTGATTCTGAATTGCTAGTCTACATAAAGTCTCCATGTAGCTTTATAACATCTAGTGACAATACCACTACATCACCGATTATGTAAGACCACTTCTGTATGCATAGTCTTATTTGGTCATTACAACCAAAATAGATGACAATCATGCTAACCAGCAGCATGAAAGTTACAGACTTGAGGCAAATTTTGTACAGGATCTGAGCCATGGATTGTAGAGCCAGAAAGAGACTGGTGCTGCTTTTTTTTAAACTGGCTGGTTGACCAAACTACTTTCCCATCAGGCATTAGTGAGGTCTCCAATAGACCTCTTAAAATCAAGACTTTGGAGATGGAAGTCTTGCCTTCTGAAAATAGTCAGCCAATGAAGAGCCCAGTCCTCATGTGCATTCTGGGGATATAGCAAGTCATGAACCTTATGTCTCTAGTTGAAGGTGTGAAGCATCTTGTATGACATTCTTTTTTTTCTGTAGTACTTATTCATGGTCCTGCATTGTGACACTTTGCATTACTGCCTAAGAAAATGAGGGATGTGGATTTGCAGTCTTCCACACTTCAAAAGTTGGCATCGGGAGAAGACGTGTACCTGTGTATAGCTAGAGTTGAGTAGGACTAAATGGAAATCTTCTTTCACAGAAGTACTTATGATGAGGTCCCTCAGCCATGTCATTGTCTTTAGGGTAACTCAGTGAGCTTGTGACATAAGCAAACCCAAGTGAGGCTGCAAAGGATTGGAAACACTCATCAAGAAAATTCTAAGATTTGGAATTGTTAGAGATAATCATGTCCAGGATTCCATGCATGGAAAACAATTTCCTAAAAGAGATTATCCTAGCCCCTGAGATGGATCAGCTGAGTTTCTAGATTTCAGTCCAGGAATAATAGTTGATTAAAATGAGAAAAACCACTCCAGAAGCTGAAAGGTATCCATGCTAAAGCATTTCCACAGTTGAGCTTCAAAGGATGGTAATGGAACAGTCTCTCATATGAAAAGTGCAGGTGAGTTAGAGAGCATGGCCCCAAACAGATTGATCTGACCCTGCCTGACATGTGGAAGTACTCAGAATTCCCTAGTGGGTCTTTTGCTAGATGTCCATATGAAAGGTTGTAGGATCACCAAATGTTTATATAGACCAAAAGGACATTGGCTACATTAATGTACAGCGCTGTTTAAAACACTTCATAGAGCAAAACCGTTAAGGATATACTTGAGCCAGTCATCAAGGCAGAACATACAGATCTGTGCACATTCTTCATCACATAATTGAACCTAACAAAATTGCTGCAATTTCTTCACTATGCCTCATAAATAAGCAAACAGATAGTGCCTTAAATACGTTGAGTTCTTGGACAATTGTTTGCCTACTTCACCTGAACCACTGACAGATTGTCAGCAGTAGTCTGGTGTTTTCTTGTGTCCATTCCATTACCAAGTCACTTTGCGTGAGCTGCCTTCACATTCTTGGATCTGGGAGGAATCCTCACAAATTCCATTGCTTCTGATTTTGAAAGTCTGACTATGTGGGGCTTGGAATTTCTACCTTCTAAGATTTTGTCTGCAGTCAGTTTAACCTCAAATGTGTGGAGAAAATGTGGAGTTTTTAAAAAATTTCACATTTTTAAATTTCAAAATTTTAAGTTTTTGGAAAAAAGTAATTAAGGCTTCTTTCTTCCCGCATCATCTTAACTTTGTTTGGAATGCCTTTCTCAAACTCTCCTCTTAAATTTCTCAGTTTTAATGAAAAGAACCCCAATTTTCCTTTGGTCCTTCTTCATAGCAAGCAGCCCTTACATAGCTTTCCAATGGTCCAAAATCCTCCAGGAAAGACAACATGAAAATTGTCAGGTAAAGCTTCTGCACTAGACTCAATCAGAAGAACATCCAATGGGTGGTTGAAGTTTGTTGGTTCATGTTAATTTGCATAAATACAAGTGTAAAATTATCCATAACCCAACACAGACAGCATAAGAGAACACAATTTTTTTCTTTCCATTCTTAGTTATTTTTCATGTGCTTCAGACTGGTAACTTGGTGCAATTTTATTAATGTTCTTAACTTCAAAAATAAGTATAGTTCATAAAGGGATGCAGTTCTAATGACAATGACTTTAAGGGGACTATACCAAAACTCTTACCAATATACTTGGTGTACACCCCACAATGGCACGTAGATCAGTAACAGAAGTCATACATAATAATAAAAAAAATTAAGGCAAAGTTCATCACTGTTCAGTTAATGGCTCCTGCGGTTAGGGAAAGCCAGTTAAGGAATGATGGAATAACCTGAAGATGCAGCCAGACGTGACCACCTCACTGGCCTCTGGAATACTAGGCCAGAAGCCT
Organism: Chiloscyllium plagiosum; assembly: GCF_004010195.1. Taxonomy (NCBI): domain Eukaryota; kingdom Metazoa; phylum Chordata; class Chondrichthyes; order Orectolobiformes; family Hemiscylliidae; genus Chiloscyllium; species Chiloscyllium plagiosum. The sequence goes on from NC_057731.1 coordinate 35,315,539, forward strand.
CCACCGAAGAAGCCTACTATACTGGGTCAAAACTGCCTCTGCTGGACGAGGCTGCCTGCCTGGCCATTGGACTACCTAGGTGCAAAAGATGAAGAAGGCCTCCATACAGGAATGAGACCTCCATGCCAGAATGAGACTGCCACACTGGGATGAGATTGTCACACTAGCAGAACACCATGCCGAGCCAAGACAGCCTTTCTCCTCCTTCCGGCGCCCGGGCCTAGCTGTGGACCTGGAGCCTTGGAAGCCTGTGAGCCCGGGCTGGGTGAGTCAGCCCTGGACCTGTTCCTCACTCACTGGGAGACCTCAGGCTGGCTCGTCCTGGCACTGCTGCTGCCGGAGGCCTCCTCCTTCACCCAACACCTTCCAGGCTTAAGAAAAAAGAAAACGAACAGAAGAGATAAAGAAAAGAGCAAAGTTAAAAAGAATTTTAAAAAAGGAAGAAAGCCAACACAAGTGGACAAGTCCCAAGCTCAGCTCCTCCCCTTGCTCTGTCGCCATCTTGAAGAAACGATTTCTCAGTAAACCAAAATTTTAATGCTAAGAAAGATTTTTGAAAGCATAAATACCAGCTCCTGTGCAGCTAAGAAAATGAATGCAGTTTGAATAGCCTTTTAGTAATTGGGGATTTGCAGTCATTTTTTTGGGTAGGCCTTAATTCAGACACATTGAAACATAAATCAGCTAAAGTACTAAGTGTGCTTACACTAAAGTTGAGCATGGTGCAGTACAAAAGACACTCGTGTATCTTAGACGCAATGTAACCAACTATGAAGTAATGTGAATAAAACTACTTCCTGATTAAAAAGGTTGAGCCAAATCTGCCTGGTACACCCTATAGACATTCTTCTTCACCTGATACCATAGTCAAGACTAATATCACCAAAAAGGCTTGGTACCAATTAATCAACCTAAAAAGTTCCTGATCATATCCAACATTTAACAGTTTTGGTGTAACTCACCCAAATTCTAATTCTATTATACTGCTTCAGACAAATGTCTTGAAATGAATGCAAACTTCTCCGCAGTGATTTGCTCAGGTGATGTTCTTTGCTGACAGAAACAATAATTTTTATTCCATGTCCTTTTATTTTTCAGGTTATGGTATGGTATAGGAACGGAACCTCTTAGACAATAACCTAAAGTATTTTGTGTTCTGTTGTAGGAACCACTGCAGCACCTGAACCAGAGGCTGAGCCAACATCTATGATCCCGACTTCTTTTGAAAGTTGTGGAAAAGTAGGATTGAGAAGAAATTTAAGCCGCATCTATGGTGGGCAGAAGACAGCTCGTGGCAGGCACCCTTGGCAGGCATCTGTGCAACTAAAAATTGCACTAAGTATTTATGATGCAGGACACCAATGTGGAGGAACCTTAATTGCGCCCTGTTGGGTTCTTACTGCAGCTCACTGCTTAGAAGCAAGGTATGAACTTAGGAACAAACAACATTACTTTAGTCTAACCTGGAAGAGATAGATTTTGATGGAAATAAGATGGATTATGGTTAACTATTGAAAATATTATTATTTGGATAAAATGCATTAATAAAGAGTTTTTGAACACTTCCAGACTTCAAAGGATGCGATCCTTTCCATCACCATGGCTTAGCAATTTTTATTTCCAGTTTGAGGCAAAAACAATTGGATCATCATGAAAACTTCTGCAACTGTGAATGCATAAGCAATTTTGAAAGTCACTGTTCAATATGAAAGTGTAATAAAGTGTAGGAGAACAAATTTGGTGAAGCTATCTGAAATGAAGAAGCAATCATTATCTGATACTGAATTATGAAACAAAAAGACATAGAAAATAGATTCAACATGATCATGGCTGATCATCTATCTCAATACTATACTAGTGCACTCTCCCAGAACCCCTTGATACCCTTGGCTTCTAGAAATTTATCTGTTTATTTCTTGAATGTGTTCAGTGACTTCACATCCAAAGTTCTCTGTGGTATTGAACTTCACAGGACCACCACTCTCTGAGGGAAGAACTTTCTCCTTATCTCGGTCTGAAATGACATTTTCTGTGACCACAATTCCTTGTTCTAGTACCTCCAGTCCAGAGAAACATCATCCCTACATCCAGACTGTCCAGCCTTGTCAGAAGTTTTCATATTTCAATGAAATCCCTCATTCTTCTAAACTCTAGTAAATGCAGACCCGATCTCTTTTCGAATGACAAATCTGCCTCTGCAAGAATCAATGTTGTGAACCTTCACTACCTCCACATCCAGTATAATTCTCCCTTGGCAAAAGGCCTAAACTCCACACAATATTCCTGCTGTGATCTCATCAACCTGTACAGCTACATAAATTGTCCTTGTCCAGTACTCGAACCCTCTTGCAATGAAAGCTGACATGTTACTTACCTTCCTAACTGTTTGTTGCATGTGTGCTTTCTTTTAATGATCAGTGTACAAAGACACAAAGGTCCTTGTGCATATCAACATTTTCCAATCTATCACCATTTAAGTAATACTCTGCCATAGAATCATAGAGATGCACAGCAAGGAAACACGTCTTTCGGTCCAACACGTCCATGCCAACCAAATATACTAATTAATCTAGTCCCATTTGCCAGCACTTGGCCCATATCTCTCCAAACCCTTCCTATTCATGTACCCATCCAGATGCCTTTTAAATGCTGTAATTGTACCAGCCTCCACCATTTCCTCTGGCAGCACATTCCAAACATGCACCACCCTCTGTGTTAAAAAGTTGCTCCTTAGGTCTCATATCTTTCCCCACTCACCCTCAACCTATGCCCTCCAGTTCTGGACTCCCCCAGCCCAGGGAAAAAAAAACTTGCCTATTTATCCTATCTCTGCCCCTCATGATTTTATAAACCTCTATAAGGTCACCCCTCAGCCTCCGACGCTCCAGGGAGAGTAGCCCCAGCCTATTCAACCTCTCCCTATAGCTCAAATCCTCCAACCCTGGCAACATCCTTGCAAATCTTTTCTGAACCCTTCACAAGCTTCACAACATCCATTCTGTTTTTCCAAAGTCAGTAACTTCACATTTATCTAGGTTGTTCAGTATCTGCCATCCATTTGCCTATGAACTCAACTTGTCTTAATTGTCCTGAAGTCTCTTTGTGTCTTCCTCACTACTCATACAGGCCCTAGTTGTGACATCAGCAACCTCGAAAATATTATATTTGATTGTGTGGAGTTCATCCTAGCAATCCTTCCCTGAACTGCCTTCAATGAAACAATGTTTTCCCTAAATAAGGGCATTGATATACATTGTGAATAGCTGTGACCCATGCACTAATCCTGGTATTGTCCAATTTACCACCATCTTCCACTCCAAAATAAACCATTTAGTCCTACTCTCTCTTTTCTATTTGCAACCAATTCTCAATCCATGTCAATAAATTACCATTAAATCCAATGTGCTTTTATTTTGCATAATAACCTCTAATTTGGGACTTCACCAAATGCTTTCTGAAAATTCAAATATACCACATTCATTGATTTTCCCTCATCGTTTCTAGTTGTTACATCACTAAAATAATCCAATAGATTTATCAGACTTGTTTTCCCTTTCATAAATCCATGTTGACTTTGTGTAATCCTGCTGGTACTTTCTAAGTGCCCTGTTATCACACCCGTTTTAATAAATTATAGCACTTTTCCCTGTTCATCATTACTACTTCTGTTCAGACAATAAGGGTCCCACATTTGTCTTCAATAATATTGTTCTGTTTAAATTTTTGCAGAAACTCTCGCAAACTCTTACATTGCTTGCAAGTTTACTCTCATACTCTTCGAGGAGAAAGTGAGGTCTGCAGATGCTGGAGATCAAAGTTGAAACTTTATTGCTGGAACAGCACAGCAGGTCAGGCAGCCCTGGATGCTGCCTGACCTGCTGTGCTGTTACAGCAATAAAGTTTCAACTACTCTCATACTCTACCTTTCTCAATCAATGTCTTGGACATCCTTTGATTCATTCTAAACTGCTGCCAATTCTCAGGCTAGCTCCCTTTTCTATCAACTTTTCTTGGTTTCTCTTTGGACCTAATATAATACATTATTTGTTCTGTTAACCACGGTTGAGCCATATTTCCTGTTGGATTCTTCTGCCTGATAGAAAGGTAAACCTGTTGCAATGTATTCATTCATTCCTTAAACATTAACAATTATTATACATTGTTTTCTGAAAATTGCCACGGTACTTTATTTGCTGATTCAGCAATGCCAAGGCTTGAATAAGGCCATACATGAGTTCATTTCATTTGGTTAATAAAGTCTGCAGTAATAGGTATGTTGCATTACTTTCAGCTTCTTTTTATGTAACGTTTGCAAATGCTAACCTCTCGAGTTGCTTATCAACCTTATCAGATAATATTAAATGAGTCTGAGCTCAAAAGTGAGCAGTTGACTGGATAAGGCATAGAATATTATGTTAATGTTATTCCTTACGTGCTCTCCCCGAAACAGATCATTGGCTCATTCTCTTTTGATGCTTCATAATGAAATGTTTTCTCAGCAGTTTTTTTGTTAATGGTTTTGTTAAAAGTTGGCAAATGGAGTATAGTGGAAGAAAATGTAAAGTTGTTTGTTTTGTAAGGGAGAACAGAGTGTTATTTAAATGGAGGAAAACACAAAGGGGGTTCTTGTGCACAAATCACAGAAAGCTAGCAGACAGGCGCAGCAGGTAGTCAGGAAGCCTAATGAAATGTTGACCCTTATTTCAAGTGGGTCACAGTATAAGAGTAGGGACATTTTACTGCAACTGTATAAGGTGCTGGTGAGACAATATCTAGAACACTAGAGTTTTGGTCCCCTTACTTAAGGAAAAACATTGTTTCATTGAAGACAGTTCAGGGAAGGATTGCTAGGATGACCTCCCGTATTGAGGGATTGTCTTACGAGCAAAGGCTAAACAGGTTGGGACTCTACTCACTGAAGTCTAGAAGAATGATAGGTGATCCCATTGAAACATAAAGAGGCTTGACGGGGTAAATGCTGAGAGGATGTTCCCCCTCACGGGAGAGCCTAGGACCAGAGGCCATAGTCTCAGAATAAAGGGGCGCCAATTTAAGACTGAGTTGAGAAGGAATTTCTTCTCTCAGAGGGTTGAGAGTCTTTAGAACTTCTTGCCACAGAGAGCTGTGGGGACACAGTCCTTGTGTATATTTATGGCTGAGATAGATAGATTCTTGACTAGTAGCTAAATCAAGAGTTACAGGGAAAATGTGGAAAGTGGATGTGAGGAATGTGTAATCAGACATGAACCTATTGAATACACAGCAGGCTTGAGGGGACAAACAACCTACTCTGGTTCCTATTTCTTATGGTCTTGGGGCTTGTTGTTGCCTTCCACTCTCAGAGCCAAGAAATGCAGGCAGGGTCAAGATCCACCTCAACCAGAACAGGATTCAAATCTGCACCATTAGCCATGATCTGAACTGTACTCTGGCCTGTTGAACTTACAATTTATGGAACACCAGTGGTGTTCTGGACCCTCTGCTCTTTGTGATTTTTACAAATGACTTGGATGAGGAAGTGGAAGAGTGGGTTAGTAAGTTTGCCAATGACATGAAGGTTGGTGGAGTTGTGGATAGTATGGAGGGCTGTTGTAGGTTGCACTGACATTAGGACATTGACAGGATGCACAGCTGGGCTGAGAAGTGGCAGATGAAGTTCAACCAGAGAAAATTAGAAGTGATTCATTTTAGAAGGTTGAATTTGAATTTAGATTACAGGGTTAAAGGCAGGATTCTTGGCAGTGTGGAAGAATAGAGGGATCTTGCAGTCCATATCCATAAATCCCTCAAAGTTGCCACCCATGTTGATAGGGTTGTTAAGAAGCCATATGGTATGTTTGCTTTCATTAGTGGGGGAATTTACTTTAAGAGCTGCAAGATTATGCTGCAGCGCTATAAAGCCCTGAGGGTGCAGAAGAAATTTACCAGGATGCTACCTGAACTAGAGGACATGTCTTATGAAGAAAGATTGAGGGAGCTAGGGCTTTTCTTATTGGAGTGAAGAAGGATGAGAGGTATCTTGATGGAGGTTTACAAGATGATAAAAGGCATAGATAGACTGGATAGCTAGAGACCTTTTCCCAGGGTCAAAATGGCTATCACCAAGGGGGCATAATTGTAAGGTGATCGGAGGAAGGTTTAGGGGAAATGTCAGAGGTAGGTTCTTTCTACAGAGGATGATGAGTGTCTACAGTGGTGGTAGAGTCAAATACATTAGGGACGTTTAAGCAATTCTTGGATAGGCACATGGATGATAGTACAATGAAGGGTATGTAGGTTAGTCTGATCTTAGAATAGGTTAAAAGGTTAGCACAGCATCGAGGGCCAAAGGGCCTGTACTGTACTGTTCCATGTTCTATGTTCCATAGCACATCTCCATGAAAATGGACTCCTTTGGCTATACATTCTGTCAGCATGATCTTAATCTTCACAATCACCCGATGAAGGAGCAGCGCTCCAAAAGCTTGTGCTTTCCAAATAAACCTGTTGGACTGTAACCTGGTATTGTGTGATTTTTAACTTTGTCAACCCAGTCCAACACTGGAACTTCCAAGTTATGTTCCATATGGTTATTAAAAACCATTTTCTACTAAAATAAATAAGAAATAATTTTTTTAAAAAGTGATACGAAATAAAATATATAAAAATTAAGTAACATAGATAGTAAGTGTAAAAATTGACTTTTTAATATTGCAGTAGTACTATTGTTTTAAAAGTATCCATTTTACTTGTTAAAGGCATTAAGATTTGTTAATTATCTGCCAGTACAAACCTGTGTTTATTATCGGTAGCTCTGCATATGACTGTACAGTGGGATTTAATCACTATGTTGACTTTTTATCAGAATCTAATTATTTTTATCACTCCAATGACTTGTAGCACTCAAGCCAAGCACTATCAGGTACTACTTGGGAAACACAATATAGATCAAACAGAACTAAATGAACAAAAGTTCAACGTTGAGCAAATAATTGTGCATCCAAACTATGAAGAAACTGAAAATGCCTTGTACAGTGACATTGGTGAGGAAACTATTTGCTTAATCAGCTAGTAAGTTGCAAGTTTAAAATCACAGCGATTACTGGTTGACTGGTTCCATATTGGTAAGAAAGACTTCCAGAGAAATAATGGAGTTTTCTTTCTCTACTTGTTTAATGCAATGCCAAAGTAACTCCATGGATAATACCATGTGCAGAAGCTCACACTTTGAAGAAATGAGTAGCAGCTTTATCTTGCAAATTTGTTATATTGCAAATTTGTAATCCTGCTGCCAAATTTTGAAAGTCAGGCATATACTCCTTCTAATTTTCCATTTGAGACAAACTTAATTCCCAAGTTGATTACCTCAGAAAGCAAAGTTCCAGTCAGGGAGATAGGTTCACTAAACAATTCTCGATGTTATTAGTGATCTCCACAATAGTTGTTTGGTTATTTTCATGAATCTGCTTTGATTTACTACCTTTAAAATCATTTTGCCTGTTTCAGAACAAAGGAACATAAACCTTGGAGCTGGTTTAAGTTCACAATCACACCTTCTGTTTGCACACACAGTCTTTGACTCCCTTGTCTATCAAACATTCAGTTAAGTCTGCCTAGAATAAATTCAATGATACACCTTCACTATTTTCTGGAGAACAGAATTCACAAAGTCTCAGAGATGCAAGTATTATCTTCATTTTAAAAAGGAGACCACTTATTCTTAAATTGTATCCACTAGTTCTAGAATCCTCCACAAGAGGAAACATCTGCACTTTAGCCATTCTATCAAGGTCTCTAAGGAATTTTTGGTTTCAAAATATAATTTCAAAATTAAGATCAACGATAATATCCCAGTTTCTCTGGATGTTGTGTAATGCATTTGAAAGACTTTTTGCTAAAAAGAGCAAACCTATCCTAAGTTATGTATGACTTTATGCATGGAAATCTTAAAATAATTCATTACTTGTATTTCAGCCTTAATGAAATTACAAAGAGTTGGAGGAGAGTGCAGCAAGGAAACAAAATATGTCCGAGCAGCATGTTTGCCAGATGTTGAGTTACCTCTCAACTCAGAATGCTATATTTCAGGATGGGGTGTAACTAAAGCAGGTTAGCAAATGCATTATGTTAATTTTATTTTTTTTATTGAAAAGTTAAATTTCTGTGCTAAGAACTTAATACTCATGCATTTTGTTCTTTTCAGGGAACGGATCAAAATATTTATTGGATGCATCTGTGAAACTAATCTCTCAACGAATTTGCAATAGACCAACATCTTATGATGGTGTCATTGATAACACCATGATCTGTGCAGGAAATCTAGAAGGAGGAGTAGATAGTTGCCAGGTTGGTCTCATACTTAATTCCTGAGATGATTGCTCTAATAATTGTTAAGGAATTCTCATTATTAAGGGGTATGTTTTCCACATTGTTGATAATGAAAGCACTTGGAAACTTGGCTTCCCAATGTGAAATCTACACTCTAGAATGGACAGCACAGAGTTCAACATCGCCACCATACTAGCATTCTTTCATTTTCAATAAGCCATATTCTGAAAACAAAAACTTGAATAAAATGTCTTCACCTTGATAGAGACTAATGTTTGCAAAATTATTGCTCACACTGTGAGGGTATAGATTGGTTACCAGTACCTGCTCCATAAAGTGGAAGGTATTGCAAATCTAGTGTGTATCCAGCTTCTGATCTCATTCTGAAGGCAAATGCCTTTGTATCTAAACCCTAGTTTTACTGTGTTCCAACTATTTATAATTTCATCGCACATTCTGGTGCTGGATGACACTTTTATCCCAGTTTTATTTATGATAATCAGCTAGATATGTGTCGTGCTGTATTTACATTTCTACATTTCTAAGACTTAATAACGTAATAGAATATCAGCACTTGTCAATGCATCACTAGCTTTATTCTGACAGTTATAAATTATGAGGCAGTTCAGAGTGCTGGGCAATATATGGCTTTCCTGTTTCTAACAGGAACCTAGAATGCCCAGTTCAAGTCTGCCACCAAAGTAGTTCTGATCCAGACATTAGCAGGAATAAACTGTTGTATCATCATCTTCATGGTGTTATGACCTAAATGATGAAATGCAACTGGAGCCTCAGGTTTGTGACTAATTCCTTGTCAGAATACTGGAATGATATTCACCATCTTCCAATTACCCAACAGACTTGAGCCTCCAAAGATTATCGGAAAAAAAATGTCTGTGATTTCTGCTTTCAATTCCTTGTAGATTTCAGGATATATGCTATTTCACCCAGGGGCTTTATGGATATTTCATTCTTCCAATTTCTCTGTAATGGATCTTTACTAACTTCGCTGGGCCCCTTTCATTCAATCTGCAATTTGCTTACAGTACTCATTTGTGAAAATTGATGTGAACAATCCATTCAATATGTTTCCACATCCTAATCATCTCTAATACTTTTAGCTAATTTATCTTTTAATGGACATATCTGTTCTCTGACCTTCTCTCTGCTATTAACATAGTTAAAGAACATTTTTTGAGTGGCTCTGGCTGGACTCCCATTTGTGTTTTCCTTTTTCTTACACTTTCTCATACTTTCTTCTGCTTCCCTTGGATGCTTTTGTGTTTATCGTGTGTATTTGATTTGTATTAAAGTAAACCTGTGTGATTGTTAGGTTCAACCTAACTTATGAACTCCATCTCTAGGTTATGTATGGTTCCTTTTATACATTGCAACATCATTTGGCTCTTCCTCTCACTTTGTTGTGTACTTCAATTGACCACGTTTCTTTCTATTTGATTTTTAGCATTATTTTCATTTCATTTTCGACAGGACATTTTCTCAGCTCCCAAATCCGCCCTTCTAACCTTCTTGAGCAGCACAATTTTAGTGGTTGATTAACCTCCAACACGAAATTCAACACGGCTTTTGTGCATGTTCTGAAACCTTCTCTGGCTGCCTTGATGCAATTTTAGCCACCCTTCTGTGTCTGACATTGACCCACTGATGTTGAAGCTCCTATAGGTGATTGGTGCAAATATGACTAATAAAACTAATTTCTAAAGGTCAAATATTCTAGACCTAATTCGGAAACACGTTAAATTGAGAGTGTTGGAAGACAAAGCCAGCTGTTGAATAAATTAGATTAGATTAGATTAGATTACTTTACAGTGTGGAAACAGGCCCTTCGGCCCAACAAGTCCACACCGACCCGCCGAAGCGTAACCCACCCATACCCCTACATTTACCCCTTACCTAACACTACCGGCAATTTAGCATGACCAATTCACCTGACCTGCACATCTTTGGACTGTGGGAGGAAACCGGAGCACCCGGAGGAAACCCACGCAGACACGGGGAGAACGTGCAAACTCCACACAGTCAGTCACCTGAGACGGGAATTGAACCCGGGTCTCTGGCGCTGCGAGGCAGCAGTGCTAACCACTGTGCCACCGTGCCACCCACAAATGTCTCTGCTTCTGACCAATTTGATACATGTCTTTGATTTCAGAGACAGACTCCTTTCACTGAGAACACTGCAGCTCTTCTATACACTGCTATTGTCACTTTTTAGTTGATCTCCTTAATGATGTCTCTTTTCTTTTCTATCTCAGTACTGTATGCATTGTAGTTCAATCGGAAGATTAAAGGATTCATAAATCCCAAATCTGCCTTGAGTAATCTGTTTTCAGCCAAAGGATTTTGAAGTGTGGAAGCAAGTCTCAGTGCCCCTGGGCCAGGAAATGGGGTGGGAGAATTCAAACATAACATGAGATTTAATCACATGGACAGTCCATTGATCATGAAACAAAAGGTTCTTATTCCACTGACAGCAGGTTATTACAAACATGAAGGAAAAATTAGGTTAGCACAAAAGAGACAGTATTTACACGGCACAAGCCTATCGTTCACATTTGGTTGAGAAAAGTCTTTGTCTCCTCCATCCCATAAGGCTTCTTTCACCCAAAGAATCATATAATCCCTACAGTGTGGAAACAGGCCCTTCGGCCCAACAAGTCCACACTGACCCTCCGAAGAGTAACCCACCCAGATCCATTGCTCTACACTATTACTCTACATTTACACCGACTAATGCACCTAACCTATATGTCCCTGAACACTATGGCCAATTTACCTAACCTGCACAACTTTGGATTGTGGGAGGAAACCAGAGCACCCTGAGGAAACCCACGCAGACATGGGGAGAATGTGCAAACTCCACACAGATAGTTGTGCAAGGCCGGAATTGAACCTGGGTGCCTGGTGCTGTGAGGCAGCAGTGCTAACCACTGAGCCACCCATTCCTCCATGGGGAGTCTGTTCAGCTGTCCCAGTTGTCATACCAGTGTCCTCAAATAAAGGCACAATATGCACATATTGCAACTCTGCAACAAACACTGGAGAAACTCAGCAGGTCTGGCAGCATCTACTGAGAACAAAACAGAGCTCATGGTTCAAGTTTGGTATGACTTTTTTTCGGAATGACAACTCTTTTGAAGACAAATTATACAAGACTTGAATCATTAACTCTGATTGTCTTTCCACCGAGGCTGCTGGGCCTGCTGAATTTCTCCAACATTCTCTGTATTTGTGCCAGGACCCTCCTTCACTATCACCCCCTGCTGCTGGAGGTCCCAGCAAAAGTGCTTGAGCGACTCTCCCTCCCTTACCATTACTAGTTGATATTTAAGACTCCATTACACAAGGTGCCCCCTGAATTATTTCCCAGTGTCTCTCTGTGCGTATTAGTGGACAAATGCAAAGTTTCAGCCTTTCACATTCACATCAACATAGCTGCCGTGCAATGTGATATGTAGCATACTGTTGCTGTTTGCTCAACTAGTGGTCTTGTGGCACAGTGTAATGTCCCTACTTCTGAGGTAGGAGGCCTAGGTTCAAGTCTCACCTACTCTAGAGTTTTGGCTGGACAGGTTGATTAAAAGTTTTTTTGTACCTGCTGACACCCAATTCCGAGACAAATACAGGAAAAATGGCCACTTGAGCAAGAAAGCAGATAGTTGCTGGCTCCAGTGGAACTGCATCCCAGCAGGACTCAGAGGCAACAATAGCAGAGGGAGGGGGGAAACAGGAAGCAACAAATGAAACAATTTAACCCAATGCTGTCAATTTTGTTACAGGGTGATTCTGGAGGACCACTGACTTGTGTGAAAGATGGACTTTACCAGATCTATGGCGTAGTGAGCTGGGGAGATCGCTGTGGGGTGAAAAATAAACCAGGTGTTTATGCCCGTGTCATCAACTTCCTCAGCTGGATTCAAGGAATAATATACTAATGACTAATTTTACAATGTGAAACTTAAGTTCAACGTGCTTAACATTCATCCACACAATTCAGAGGAAGGACTTATATAATTCTCAAGTAAAATGTCTACAGGTTGTGTTACTTAACCTGGATTTTAATTGTTTAAAACTTACTATTGCTTAAGTACATTAAATGCATTGTATATCTCACAAAACATTGTTCATAAGCAGGGAGGTATGACATAAAAGCATCTCAGTAGGTAATTGGTGATAATAATTCAAAAGTGAAAATAATAAAACCTCCCACTTACATAAGACAGAGGATGAGATAAAAGAAAAATGTACACTTTACTCCATGCTAATTTTGAAAGGGCAAAGAAGTTGGTTGTTATATTTTTAATAAACTGAAGTGCATTAATTGTCTTTCCATTTATTCTTTGTGTCCTACAGCATACAGAACATAATTTCAACTTGCGCTTCTCAATTCAACACTTGTAAACAATTTACTACAGGAGAATCCATAAAAAAGTTTAAATTACTACTGTAATGTTATTTTATATACAGAATGCTCATAACAAATCCCCCTTTCAGCTATTTCAACATTGCTGTTAATTATTGAGGTGAACAACGCATGCCCACCAAAATAATGGGGAGTGGATTTTGTAACAAAAGTTTACTAAGTACTCATATAACAATCACGAAGTATAATCTCACCATTATTTTTGAGAATGATCAACTTGCAGCTTTAGTTTCACAGGTTCTGAACTGAAATACGTTGATGTAATGGTAGAGAGACTGCTGTTAAAATTGACAGCAACTTTTGGAATCCACAATTGCATAGCATGGAAATATAGACATTCTGTCAGTAATGAACTGCTCACCCATTAAGTATTTTGTTGTCAGTCTATGCCAATGCAATAATCACAAATCAGTGATTTAATGTGAAGTTTGATTTTTTATGCACTTTGGCCACAGTAAATACCCTTGAAAAATTCAAGGCTTGTTGAATAGGGTGTAACTGAGTTATTAATGATGTGCTAAGCCATAACTATTGTTGAACAACCTCTCCAGCCCTGAAAAATTGATTTTACAAGTATAGATTGTCATTGCCTCTGAATGACATGAAGACATTCTGTTATAATGCACGTTTCATCAATGCGAATTCACTCTACCATGATTGAAGAATTGGGGATACTGCTTCTACAATGCAAATTTTTAAAATGTGCATTGGCTGTAATGCAATTACATTAGAAACAATGCTTAAAGTGTTAGCAAAGTGTGATTTTTCTATAATGTAGGGTTGCACAAGAACACAACCATCTCTTTATAGAAGAACTAACTGTAGTATCCTTTTTAGAAGTTCCTTAATAATGTTCAGCTGCTAGCTTAATCCTATATGTGTTGCTCAATTTTCCATAAAATTATTAAAAAAACAAAATTGTAATCCATGTTTTTTAGTTCCATATTTGTTATCAATGAAAATTATTCAAGTGGTTCGCTGATCAATCTACTTCATGTCTTCATTGTGCATTCCCCGTAGATGATGATAAATGTAAAGATACACAGCAATGAGGAAGTTGAGGCTGTAGATCTGGTTAAAATCAGTAGACAGTTTATTTTTTAAAACAGTTTGTGCTATGTCTTCTCTATTGACTAAAATCCCATCCATAATACTTTTAATTAATTATATAAGACATAACTTCTTATTTAAATAAAAGGAATTTATATGATTAAATCAATGTAAGTGAAATGCACATGTTGGTCTGAAACAGCTCCAAAGTGTTGCTGAAGTCATTTCCAGCTGTGATTACAGTATTACCCCTTATGTATCCAGATGACTACAATAGTCTCTAGTTAATGTTGTATGAAGTAATAGTTCTGAAATGATTAATGCTAGAGATTGACATTAAGCTCCACTCAATATGATGACACCATAGGGGTTTGGGGAGAGTGAAAGGCAGAATATTTTAGAATCTTGAGAAGGGTAGACCTCTTATTGTAGTGCTGCCAGTGCTCTTTGTCCAATAGCTCTCTTACTAATATAACTTGTACCTGATTGCTATTATACAATAAACTACACTTTGTTTCAGACAAGAGTTCTTTCTCATTAAGCTACCTGTTGGTTCTCTCTTTCCACTTTAGACCAAGTATGCCTTGGTACCAATGAGGACAGGGGATGGTGGCAGCAAACTACCCAAGCACATGTTGGCACTGGTTGGCATCACATGCTCACTTGTGACTTGGTGTCAGCAGTGGTAATTTAAGATTTGATCTAGCTGCACAATTATAATAGTCATCTTTTCTAGTTACCAAAATTTTGATCATTTATTTTGATAACCACATCACTTCTGATTTCTTTCATGTTTCTCTTGTCTTGCTGCCTGAGAATCAGAAATGACAAGTCAGCCCTGCACAATAGGGATTATTAATGTTTAACTTGGTGTCAAAGGATGATATGAGTGAAGGTTGAGATACTGACTGTGTGTATTGCTTTGTTAGATGCTTCAAGACTCCAACTACTGAGACTAAATTGTCTTTCAACAGACTCGTGAAAAGTTCTTACATTTTCTCAGCAGTGAACTCAGAGGGCATCGAAACTGTCACTTACCATTACTGTACTCAAAAGAAACCTGAATTAATGGCTGTCATTGTTATTAAACTGATAAAACAACAAAGTTTTAAGCTTGTCAGGATTGCAACAATTTTCCACTCGCTCTTCTGAGCTCATTACTTTAATGTATTAGTTATAAATGAATTTTTAAAAAGTGATTAATTTAATCAATTATTGCCTTTTATCTATGGGCTATCACAGAATGCTCTGATGTAACTGTTAGTGCCTTGATTAAACCTGCCCAACACAGGGAACAACTGGAAACACAACGCCAGGATTTCACATCTAATTGCTGGTGCAAATGGATAAAATCTTCTCAACATTAATCTGAGAAAGCAAATTTAGATGGTGATTTAAAATTGCTACCCGAAAAGGGTCTCTCGATTAGACTCTAAGAACTCTTGGATGAGCTGGTACATTTAGCAGCCCATGGCAACCTTTTGTAGCCAATCCTGTTTCCAGCAGTTCTGTCACTCCTTGTGTCATTAGCACCTGATTGTTGCAGTCAAGGGAATTGAAATGTTTCAGCATTATATCTCCTCCACTTAACAGAAATTTATGCACAGCACACCAATCGTGATTAGCTTTGCTTTGAAGTTGCTTGCATAATTATGGAGCAATGGGTGCAGGAAATATTAAATGCCAGTACTGCCTTTAATGAAGATCAAACAAACTGGCACTCACGTAGAAATTATTAATCGAGCACCATGGAAGCAGAGCACACTTTCCAGTTTGGAAAGCAGAAGCTTGATTCTTTTCTTGCACTGCTCTATCAGTAGCTGTGCACAGTTCCAAATGCTTTTTAAGTCATAACCTGCAAACATACTCACTCTCCCTGTTCATACACTGCTGAGAGCCCTAAGCTTCACACAGCTCTTGCAGTAGTTGCTCAAGTGCTTAGATATTAAAGGATCTTACTGTTTAAATCTGGTCAATGACACTTCTAAAACAGTTTTGTGTGTTTCATCCTGTTTGGAAGCAATCCACACCTGTCTGGGGTGATTCTTATTATCTCTTTGCCTGTTTTACGGATTGTCAACATCATGCAAGATTAAATATCATCTGCTTGTGGATTAAGTCTACTGTGTCAGTTTCTTTTATGTTTCAGTTTTTAGTACTCATGCAGTCAGGCAGGCTGCAATAATGAAGACTGCTTAGGCACAGGTTTTTAAAATAGTCTATCAGAGACTAACTACTCAGCATCCTGGTCTGTATATTACTTTTGCTGCTGCCCTTTCACATAGGACCGATTGAACTTTGCCATTAACTGTACCTTGCTACCTTTTATTGGGTCAATTAGGCATGAATCAAATACAAAATCCTTGCAATGAGTACCTACAGTTTTAGTCATGTCTTATCACTTGAACATCAGTATATGACTCCTTCAGCATTTCACATGAACAGGGACTGATGCAGTCATAATGTCACTGGACAATTACTCCAGGAGCCAGAGCTAATTAATATGGAATTGAAAACTAGCCTCAATAATGGGTGATAATGTGTTGCTGGAAAAGTGCAGTAGGTCAGGCAGCATCCAAGGAGCAGGAGAATCGACGTTTCGGGCATAAGCCTGGTGGTGGGGTCCGTTTGGAGGTGATGGATGATATGATGTATATGGAGGTTGGTGGGGTGGTAGGTGAGGACCAGTGGGGTTCTGTCCTGGTGGCGATTGGAGGGGCGGGGCTCAAGGTCGGAGGAGTGGGAAGTGGAGGAGATGCAGTGGTGATCGCCAGGAAGACCATCGCCGACAGATTCGTGGCCTCCGTGGGGTGCACGGCTATCGGGAACAACACCGTTTCTGCCGTCGCCACCGCCACTTCTGCCCCCTGGGTTGCCGTCACCGCAGCGACTTCCGCCCCGAGTGACATCACTCACCTGCACAACGACCACGCCACATGCGTCTCCGCCCCCACTCCGATCTCCGTCACCACGCCTAACCATGCCCCCCACGCTGATCTCCGTTCGCACGCCTAACCCCGCCCCCCACGCTGATCTC
>NC_057731.1:35332952-35409216 GCF_004010195.1 Chiloscyllium plagiosum
TCCCCCTTAGTCCAAGAACTCCCCACCTACGTTCGGGACACCATCCACACCCTCCACCTCCTTCCCTGGTTTTCGCTTCCCTCATCCCCAACGCCTTATCTTCACCATGGACATCCAGTCCCTGTACACCTCCATCCCCCATCATGAAGGACTCAAAGCCCTCCGCTTCTTCCTTTCCCGCCGTACCAACCAGTACCCTTCCACCGACACCCTCCTTCGACTGACTGAACTGGTCCTCACTCTGAACAACTTCTCTTTCCAATCCTCCCACTTCCTCCAAACCAAAGGAATAGCCATGGGCACCCGCATGGGCCCCAGCTATGCCTGCCTCTTCGTAGGATATGTGGAACAGTCCCTCTTCCGCAGCGACACTGGCACCACCCCACACCTTTTCCTCCGCTATATCAATGACTGTATCGGCGCTGCCTCGTGCTCCCACGAGGAGGGTGAGCAGTTCATCCACTTTACCAACATCTTCCACCCCGATCTCAAATTTACCTGGACCGTCTCAGACTCCTCCCTCCCTCCCCTTCCTCGACCTCTCCATTTCTATCTTGGGCGACTGAATCAACACGGACATTTACTATAAACTGACCGACTCCCACAGCTACCTAGACTACACCTCCTCCCACTCTGCCCCCTGTAAAAACGCCATCCCTATTCCCAATTCCTTCGTCTCCGCCGCATCTGCTTCCAGGAGGACCAGTTCCAATACCGAACAACCCAGATGGCCTCCTTCTTCAAAGACAGCAATTTTCCCACCAGACGTAGTCGACGATGCTCTCCACCACATCTCCTTCACTTCCCACTCCTCCGCCCTTGAGCCCCGCCCCTCCAATCACCACCAGGACGAAACCCCACTAGTCCTCACCTACCACCCCACCAACCTCCATATACATTGTATCATCCGTCGTCATTACCGCCACATCCAAACGGACCCCACCACCAGGGATATATTTCCCTCCCCTCCCCTATCAGCGTATCGAAAATACCACTCCCTCCGTGACTCCCTCGTCAGGTCCACACCCCCCACCAACTCAACCTCCACTCCCAGCACCTTCCCCTGCATCTGCAAGAAATGCAAAACTTGCGCCCACACCTCACCCCTTACTTCCCTCCAAGGCCCCAAGGGATCCTTCCATATCCACCACAAATTCACCTGCACCTCCACACACATCATTTACTGTATCCGCTGCACCCGATGTGGCCTCCTCTATATTGGGGAGACAGGCCGCCTACTTGCGGAACGTTTCAGAGAACACCTCTTCCATCTATCGCATTTCCAACGCCCCTCCCCCAAGTCCCTCCTCCCTACCTTTTATCTTAGCCTGCTTGGCACACTTTCCTCATTCTTGAAGAAGGGCTCATGCCTGAAACGTCGATTCTCTTGCTCCTTGGATGCTGCCTGACCTGCTGCACTTTTCCAGCAACACATTTTCAGCTCTGATCTCCAGCATCTGCAGTCCTCACTTTCTCCTAACAGAATACCAGACCAAATGGTGCCCTTCTTTCTGTTGCAAACTAAATTCTCCCACTTGCTGCAGGTAGAAATTTTAACTCCTGCTGGGATATCCCAGAATCCATGACACTGGTGCCATCTTTAAAAGGCTGTTATGCACCCAGTCAGGTATTGACTAAGACGAGCTGTACTGCATTGTTTGTAAAATTTACTCTGGACATTTCAGATAAGGGATATTTAGCACTTCAGTTTGTGGACAGGGACCTGAAAGTGCTGCTGGGCCTTCACCGTCTCCTAGGTCAAACCGAGGAGGCCACAACTGCAGACCCTACCAGCCTGGCCCAAGGTTACCACCCGATCCCCACCATTCAGTGAAAAACACTGGAGCATAGGAAGAAAGTTAATGGTCTTTTCTGCTTCATCAGGTTAAATAACACCATATCCTCTCTGCTTCCTCACACTCGGTCCTTCTCTGCTGTTGTAGCTGCCTCTCACCAAGTCTTATACTCCACTACTCTCACTATCACATGCAACATCTTCTCTCACTTGCTCTCACCCACCTCATTCTGCCAGAATACTAGCCCTGCATAGCCTCTGTGTCTCTTACGCACTCACACAGGACACCTTACCATATTTCCTCATCTATTCCAGCATTAATATCAGTGCCAGTTATTCTCATCTCACTCATTCCTTCCCCTTGTCTCAATTCAGGAGAAAATGGCACATACCTAGGCCAGGAAGAGTCGAGCGTGCTGGAATTCCTGATATTTTGGAGAGGATCCCGACCATGACCAACCCAACCCACTGACTGACCATGCCCAAGCCCCTGGATTGACCATACTGTGACACTAACTGATAGCATCTCCACTTGACTACACCCATCCCCATAGTCTCAGATATTCACATCTGCACTGTTCAGTGTGCCAGAGACAAAACAGTGCCAGAGAAACAGGGTACCAGTGGAACAGAGTAGAATCTAGCGGGCGGGGGTGGTGGTGGAGGGGGGAGAGGTTGGGGAATGGGAACGGAAGCCTGAATGTTACTGACAGGACATTGGGGAGTGACAACGTTGGTGAACAACAATCCTTGCTAAAAAGCCTCTCATCGCCCATTTGAAGAGTCGCACCTTGACGTCCAGGATTCTGTTCAAAAGTATGACCTTTTTCTCTCAACTTTGAGAAGGGCCTTGCTCAACACGCCACCTGATTTTCACAATAGTCCAAGTCATTCAGGGTGTGGGAAGTTTCCACCCATGCTGGTTGTTGGTGAATTAAGAGAATCATAATCTCTTTATTAATTATTAGTTTTTCATTCATTTTTAACAAAACACTTGAATGAAATCCAATGTTTCAATTCTACATTTCCCTGTCTAAAGCAAGGTTTTACAAGGTCTCCACTGAAATAGCAGTTGAATAATTTGATAATTAAGGAAGGCAGCAGAAACCATTTTTTTCTGTAACTGGAGTCACCTAGCTCTTTTTCAGAAGTGTGAAAAACTGGGCACCTCAGTGCGACTTAGCATTGAACTTTGAATAGGCAAATTTAGTTAAGGAATACTTCAATAGAGTTACAGTGGCCAACATTTAAGGGGATATTTCAGAAAGCACAGAATACATGCAGTCTATCAAGAAATAAGAATTACAAGTGGTAGACCCACCATTAACTAAAAAAAACTATTACTAACATAAACGAAAAGTATATAATTGTGTAAAGTGGCAGATCAAAAGATTGAACAGAACATAAAGAATAGAAAATAATCACTAAAAGATTAACGAGGAGGGAAAATAGATGAGAAAATGCAGCTGGAAATATCAAAAAAAGTCATTTAAGAGTTTCTTTTCTTAAAAAGAAAATGTTAACACATTGACTGAGGCGCTATAGCAAATGAATCCTAGAAATTAATAATGAAAAATAAGGAGATAGCAGATATTTTGCAAGGGTATTTTGCATCTAAAGGATATCAGGAATATTCCAGAAATAGCTGTAAATTAGGAAACAGGGAGACAGAAAGTAGGAAACGACAGGCCAGTTAACCTACCATCTTTCCTAGGGAAAATGTTCAAAGCTATTATTAAAGACATTAATCCAAAATATTAGTAAAATTTAATGTTATCAAGCAAAGTTGACATGGTCTTGTGAAAAGAAAATAGCTTTTAATCAACTTATTGCGGTTCTTTGAACAAGTGATGTACTGTGAATGAAGATGAACTGGTGGATGTATTGAGATTTCCAGAAGGGATTTGATAAGGTGCCACATCAAAGGTTCCTTCTGAATCAAATAAGCCCAAGGTGTGGGAGATAACACTGAAACAACCCACAGAGGCTGGTATACCATCACCAAGTCACCCTTTACTTACACATGAACTGTCTTATACAGAGGCAGGCACCAGAGTGTCAGTATCTCTGACTCTCACCCATTTTATCTGTCAGGCAGGGCTCCTCAACTGGACCAGATTAACAGTCACAATCAGAGAACTCATTCTCTGTGGTCCAGCTGGCTGATCTCCTTACAATCACTACAAACATATTGGCATGGTTAGAAAATTAGGTGGCTAACAGGAAACTGTCAGTAAATATAAATCGGTATTTTTCTGGCAAAATAATAATGAGAGGGGGTCAGTGCAAGGACCTCAGCTTCTTATAATTTATGTAGATCATTTTAAATTAACATAGCAAAGGTAAAAGAATTGCTGATAACACAAGCGTGGGTAGTAACGTAAGTTGTCCAGAGGACATACGAAAGCCACAATGGAATATTGACGGAAAAATTGAGTGAACAAAGATGTTGCAAATGGAGTACAACATGGGAAAATGTGAAGAATAAAAAGAAGTGTATCGTATAAATGGTGAGAAATAGCAGAGCTCCAAGATGCAGAAGGATCCTAGTGCTCCAATGCATGAAGGATGGAAGATTAGTATGCAGAAACAGCAAATAATTTGGAAAGCTAATAGAATATCGTTTATTATAAGAAAAATCAGATATAAAGAATCGTCATGCAATGTTTCAGCTAAAAAAGGGCACTGGTGAGATCACATCGAGAGAACTGTATACATTTTCTCTCTCCTTATTTAAAGGATGTAAATGCGTTGGAAGTCCAGAGAAGGTTTATCCCACAATATCTGGAATGGGTGGCTTGATTGATAAGGGAAGATGGGACAGACAAGACTGTATCTGCTGGAATTTAGAAGAGTTACAAGCAACTTGACTGAAACACAAAACCTAAAGGATATTGACAGGGTGGATGTGTAGAGGATGTTTCCTCCTGTGAGAGAAGCTAATATTATGGATCACTGTTTGAAAATAAGGGTAGCCCATTTCAGACTGAGATAGGGTTTTTTTTTCTTTGAGTGTCTTGAGTTTATGGAGTTGTCTTCCTCAAAAGGCAATTCAGTACATCTTTCAGTTATTTCTGTCTGATTCTTTTGCTCATATATAAATACATGCCATGTTAAAACTGAGGAATGGAGGATTCCTCCCACTCTTTCCCCTTCTGTCAGAGCTCTGTCATGAGACAATTCCAATAAGTGGCATCAGTTGACTTAGCACTTTAATATAGCACCATCCCCTCCCTTTCCCGGGGAAGGAAATTAGCTTTACACATTACAGGCCAGAACAACTCACAGGAGCATTAAGTATTCATCTTTTACACCAGCTGGTCAATGTTAATGGCTATTGCTGACTATAACACAAATGGCTTAGTTTAGCAATAAAATCTGATGCAAATGAAAAGACTCACTGGTAAGAACTCAAACTAATCATTTTAGGATCGTTTTTTATTTTTTTACCTTCTCTGGAAAATATGCACATCTTTCTACATTTCACTTCATACATGGTTAGACAATCAATTCTTCAAAACTGCGCAGATTTTACAAACACCCTCCAATCCCAATACTACCATCCATCATCTCCCCCACCGTGATGAAAAAAAATCTTATCAGAATCAGGATTTGAAACCAAAATGTAAAGCAATGGTTATGCCAGTTCATCTGAGTCGGAAACATTTGGCACAGCTCCATGATGCACAGTGCACAATGGCAAAATAGACAGAACATTAAACTACCCTCACATTATAACTCAAGTGTTGGAAGATGAGAGCCATTCTGGATAAAGGCAGAGAGGAGACCAATCCTTCCCTCACAGTAAGAGAAATAAAAGTAATAGTGAGGGGGAAGGAGCTGATGGAGTTGTGGTGATGTGACTGGACTAGTAATCCTGAGACCCCGGCTAATACTTGGAGTGATAAGATTCAAATCCTACCAAAGCAGGATAAATTCAATAAACAAACTCTAACAATGAGATCCAGTCTCAGTAATGGTGACTATGAAACTATCCTGGTTTGCTGTAAAAACTGATCTGTTCACTAATGAACTTTACAAGAAGCAGCTCTCTCATCAATTCCCTGGAGATGGAATATGAGAAAGAGATTTCAGGGTAGAAAATGTGTGCTTAAGAAGAGGTGAAGAAAAGCACCCAAAGTAAACTTAATCACGAGGGATTCTCAACTGATAGTCACTTGGTGCCCAACCTGGAAACCGGGTGACTTACAAAAGGTGAAATCTGGTGAGATGGAGTCACCGAATCATTGAGATTTACAACAAGGAATGAGATCACTCAGCCCATTGCATCCATGGGGACTGATGAGTCATCATCCAGCCTAATCCCACTTCCCAGACCTTGATCCATAGCCTTATAAATTACAGCAAACTAAATTTGCATCCAAGTACTTTTAAAATGTTTTAAGGATTTATGCTTCTACTGCCATTTCAGGCAGTGAGTTCTAGATCGCCATAATTCTATTTCTGAAAACAGCTGTCCCTCGAATCTCTTCTGAATCTTCTACAGCTATTACAATTCACAAATCCCAGTTATGGTTTCCTCAACAAAGGGGAATATGTCCTCCCTCTCCATTCTATCCAGATCCCTCATAACTTTTGAACATTTCAATTATATCTCCTCTATTCTGAAATAGAACATCCTAGCCCACACAATCCACACTCACATAAAATTGTCCCATCCATGCAACATCCCTCTCAATTACAAATCACATCTTTTCTACACTGAGGTGATCAGAATTGCGTGCAGTACTCCAACCACCGCCTAGCTACTGTTTTAAACACTTCCAGCATAATCTGTCAACAGTTCAATTCCTTGGCAAATTAAAGCAAATATCCCATATGTCTTTCTTAGCCATCATAACTCCTCATCCAGCCACCTTTAGGGCTATATGGATACTCCAAAATTCTTTAGTTCCTCTCCACTTCTGAGTACTTGATTGTTTACTGTGCATCCCCATACCATGTTCACCATCCCCAACTGAATTACCTGACACTTCTCTGGATTGAACTCAACTTGCCTCTGCTCCACCTATCTGTGTAGTCCTTTGCTGTCCCTCCAGCAGACAAGAGCTTTATTCATGATTATCAACCACAAAGCCAAATTTTACATAATCTGCAAACTTCTTAATCATACTTTCTATATTCTAGTACAAATCATTAATTATATTCCAATTTGTATCCAATCGCCTGCTTCAATTATCGGATTCTTGGCTAATACTAGCTGAATGTTGTCTAAATAAACAAGTCTGGACCCCCATGCCTGTTGTAGATTCTTGATTGCAGTCTTTTTCGAAACAGGTGGAGCACAAAGTATGCACATTCTTTAAGAATCATGAGATGAACTGGCAACTCTTAAAAAGGATTGTTGAAAAGGCCTTTCTAAAGAAAGTGAGCATTCCTCCAAGTCTCATAAAACTCTTTTGGTCTGTTGCTGCCCCTACATTTCTCTCCTCCTGCATTGTCCCACAACCACTCCCCACCAACGTCCTGCCCATCAGTTGATTCTCCACATCACAACATAGCCCATTGTAATAATGTTAATCAGGTCCAAATGTAAAAATGGCTGCCAGTTACATTGGCATATCTCCAACAACATGATCATTTGTCACCCAAGGAGGAAATCTCCCCGTAGTACTTTTTTTTAGGGTACTCACTGAATAGATTCTGGCCCTGTGCAAAAGTGAGTCACTTCAATACTGCAGACCAGTGGTTAGTCAACACCACCATAGACAATATGGTAAAATAATTTGCATATGGTATAAACACAAAGTTTAACACTTCAACAATTTTCAATGTATATGTTTTCACTTAAAGTTATAAGTTAAACTGTTTAATACATAGGAGTGCATGGAAAATGAACAAGTATTTTGCAATACAGAAGGTGCATTAATTATGTACGCAGCTTTTAACTAAAAATTAAAACAAAATGTAAATATAGTTTATATATAATCTGGGGGAAAAGTATGCCATTTAACAACGAGAACAGCAATTAGCAGTGTTAGCGTTTCATTATTTAGTGAGTTTCATCTTGTGCTTTTTTACTTGAAGCATCTCAGTTGCATCTGGCATCACATCTGTCCGCTGAGATTCTTCTGTACTTCTGTCTGCCTGAGCGTGCTGATAATAAAGAGGGGAACATGAGCTTTTAGCTTCATGCATAATAATTCTGTGTTAATACTTTGCAGTCGTAGTCATATTCTATAAGACATCAATCATACCCTCATTCAACTGTCAAGAAAGTAGGAAGGATAGCTTCAAGGCTTAAAACTTCAGAAATTTATGTTTCTTTAAAATGCCCTTCACATAATTTGAAGAAACCCGTTTGCAGTGTTCTGAGCATACAAACCCATAAATGATTTCCTGTATTTAAGGGGTAATTATTTAACTTGATGCTCCCATGGGGAGGCTCATCCACCAGAGATCAGATCAGAAATCTGGGTGCACATTGTTCACTGGCCAATCATTTGAAAAAGGTTCTCACAATGATATGCAGTCTTTCAATATGTGTCTAAGTGGGCAGGCTACCCTCAAGGAGATTGAATTCAGAGGATAATCTCTAACTTTCATGGTTTTATGTTTCATTATATCGATGAATAGATTCCCACAGGAATGGATCCAGGTCAGTAAAACTCCAAATACATAAGTGCAGTTTAACCTGAAGGTGGAAATTATTGAGACATTCATTTGACACTACATGCCTCATGTATGTTTGATATTCTTAAGGTCCCTGGTGCTTTCCTCTTAAATGTTGCTGTCATATTAAAGCATCATTTTTAGGGAACTCAATCCCAATGTTGCTCACGGAGTACACAGCTTAAAAAACAGAAGGTATTATCCGTTCACTTCTACACTATCAATTTGTCACCTGCCTATCATGCCCCAGTTTCTAATGATAGAGATTGCCGTTTAAATTACTTCAATCAAACAAGGGACCATCTAGTTGCTGAATAAATCAAGTAAAAAGAAAGTCATAATAATTGTAATGCATGCAAAGGTTTACGTGTCTGGAACTTACGATATAAAAGAACAAGCAAACACTAACTGGGCTTCAGATATGTGGATCATTGGGGTACCTTCTAGGGAAGATGGGACCTGTGCAAGAACGACTTGGTGTACCTGAACTGGAGGGGCATCAATATCCTGGGCATGAGGTTTGCTACAGCTCTTCAGGAGGGTTGAAACTAAATTGGTGGGGAGGGGGTGGGAACCTGAGCAACAGATCAGATGATGGATTAGGTAGTGAACAGCTACGTACAGCATGCAGAGAGTCTGTGAGGATGGATAGGCACTTGATAGGGCAAAGGTACAGAGACTGTGATGGATTGAAGTGTTTGTATTTTAATGCAAGTAGTATCAGGAATAAGGGTGATGAACTCAGAGCATGGATTAGTGCTTGGAACTATGGTGCTGTGGCCGCAATGCAGAACTGGATATCGCAGGGCAGTAATGTTTGTTCAATGTTCCAGTGTTTAGATGTTTTAAAAGGAATTGAGGGGGAAGGGAGGGCACGCCGCAGGGGTTAAAGAGGTGGAGGTGTGGCATTGCTAATCAGGGATAGTATCACAGTGCAAAAAGGCAGATTATCAAGGAAGGTTTGTCTACAGACTCAGTATGGGTGTAAGTCAGAAGCGGGAAAGGAGCAGTCACTTTATTGCGATTTTTCTACAGGTCCCCCAATAGTAACAGAGACACAGAGGAGCAGATTGGGAGGCAGCATTTGGAAAGGTGCAGAAGTAACAGGGTTGTTGACTTTCCTAATATTGATTGGAATCTCCTTAGTTCAAATAGTTTGGATGGAGCAATTTTTATCAGGTGTGTCCAGACAGGGTTCCTGATGCAATACGTAGATAGGCCAACTGGAGTGGAGACTGTATTGGATTTGGTGCTTGGCAATAAACTAGGCCAGGTGTCAGATCTCTTGGTGGGAGAACATTTTGGTGATAGTGATCACAACTCCCTGACCTTTACTATACTTGTGGAGAAGGATAGGAGCACATGTTATGGAAAAGTATTTAATTGGGGGAGGGGAATTACAATGCTATTTGGCAGGCACTGTTGTGCCTAAACTGGGAACAGATGTTATCAGGAAAATGCACAACAGAAATGTGGAGGTTGTTTAGGAAGCACTTGCTGATAGAGCTGGACAGGTTTGTCCCACTAAGGCAAGGAAGAAATGGTAGGTTGAAAGAACCTTGGGTGACAAGGGATGTGGAACATCTCATCAAGAGGAAGAAGGAAGGTTACATAAGGTTGAGGAGGCAAGGATCAGACAAGGCTTGAGAGGATTACAAGGTAGCCAGGAAGGAACTGAATAATGGACTTAGGAGAGCTAGAAGGGGGCATGAGAAAGCTTTGCTGGGTAGGTTTAAGGAAAACTCTCAGGTATTTTACAGTTATGTGAGGAACAGGAGGATGGCCAGTGAGGGTAGGGCTGATCAGGGATAGTGGAGGGAACTTGTGCCTGGAGTCGGAGGACATTGGGGAGGTTATTAATGAATATTTTGTTTCAGCATTCACTACTGAGAGGGACCTTAACGTTTCTGAGGACAGCATGGAGACTGATATGCTAAAACAGGTTGATGTCAGGAAGGAGAATGTGCTGAACAATTTGAAAAACATAAGGATGGATAAATCCCCTGGGCCAGATGGGATATACCCTAGGTTTGAACAGGAAGCGAGGGAAGGGATCGCTGTGCCTTTGGCGACAATCTTTGCATCCTCACTGTCCACTCGAGGAATGCCAGATGATTAGAGGGTGACAGATGTTATTCCCTTGTTCCAGGACAAACCTGTACAGCACTATCAGCAAGTGCTTCCTGAAGGGAATAGGGATAACCCTGGATTACAGGATTAATCTCTAATTACAGACCAGTCAGTCTTACGTCAGTGGTGATAGTCAGCATGGCTTTGTGAGGGGCAGGTCATGCCTCACAAACCTTACTGAATTCTTTGAGGATGTGACAAAACAGGTTGATGAAGGTAGAGAAGTGGACATGGTGAACATGGATTTTAGCAAGGCGTTTGATAAAATTCCTCATGGTAGGGTCATTCAGAAAGTAAAAAGGCATGGAATACAGGGAAACTGTCTGTCTGGATACAGAATTGGCTGGCCCATAGAAGACATAGGGTGGCGGTAGATGGAAAATATTCAGCCTGGAGCTCAGTACCAGTGGTGTTCCACAGGGATCGGTTCTGGGACCTCTGCTCTTAGTGATTTTTATAAATGACTTCAATGAGGAAGTGAAAGGGTGGGTTAATAAGTTTGCTGATGACATGAAGGTTGATGGAGTTGTGAATAGTGTGGAGGGCTGTTGTAGGTTGCAACGAGACATTGACAGGATGCAGAAGTGGGCTGATAAGTGGCAGATGGAGTTCAACCTAGAAAAAGTGTGAAGTTGTTTACTTTGGAAGGTCAAATTTGAATGCAGAAAAGAAGGTTAATGGCAGGATTCTTGGCAATGTGGAGAAATAGAGGGATCTTGTGGTCCATGTCCATAGATGCCACCCAGGTTGATAGGGTTGTTAAGAAGGCATATAGTGCGTTGGCTTTCATTAGCAGGGGATTGAGTTTAAGAGCCGCGAGGTTATTCTGCAGATTTATAGATTCTGGTTAGACCACACTTGGAACATTGCATTCAGTACGGGCCACCTCATTATAGTCAGGATGTGGAAACTTTCGAGAGGGTGCAGAGGAGATTTACCAGGATACTGTTTGGACTGGAGGGCATGAAGAAAGATTGAGGGAGCTAGGGCTTTTCTCATTGGAGTGAAAAAGGATGAGAAGTGATTTGAGAGGTATATAAGATGTTGAGAGGCATGGATAGAGTGGTTAGCCAGTGACTTTTTCCCTTGGTAAAGTAGCTATCATGAGGGGGCATAATTTTAAAATAATTGTAGGAAGGTTTAGGGAAGATGTCAGAGGTAGGTTCTTTACTCAGAGGTGGTTGTGTGGAATACACTGCCAGAAGTGCTATTAGAGTCAGATACATTAGGAACATTTAAGGGACTCTTGCATAGGCACATGGATGATAGCACAACGAAGGCTATGTAGGTTAGTCTGATCTTAGAGTATGCTGGCACAATATCGAGGGCTGAAGGGCCTGTACTGATCCATGTTCTATTTTCTAATAAGTAAACATATTTTATAATTATATACTTGACAACTAAAGGCATGATAAAATCACAACCACCAGTTTTTTGAACTAAAATCCTCAACTAAACCTTTCCTTTTCCATGTTCTGCACTTCCCTCACACCTGCCAGCCCCCTGACTCAAGGAAACATTGACTGTTTATCACATCTTTGAAGGTCATTCACTTCCTTGGGATTAACCCCAAACACGGACAAGTTGCCTTGTAAGGTCTGGGATTTTTCAGCTCAAGTCTGAGCTTCACTCAATTCCTGCATGATGACTTTGGTTAAAAAAGATAGAAATACCTCTGGCTTCTAATAGCTCAATTCCACCATCAGATTTTCAGCCACATTTTAATCTGAGATCTGACTCATCCAGTAATAAATCAGCTTGGATCATAACCATGAATACATTTTGAGTCTCTTCAACAATGTCAGCAGAAAATGTAACCCTGTATTATTATGACTCAACATAGATGGCAATCCTGGAAATCAACACTTCACAGCAAGGGCTAGAGCATGCATCATATAAGATGACAAAGCAATTGCAGTTGGATCCAGAAGTCTCTACCAAATGTAGCTTTCACACACACACACACACACATATATTAGTCAGTACCTCAAGATTCCTTATATACCTGTTCAGTCAACAGTTCACTGTGGAAACAAATTGCATTCCACTGGAAACCATTTACCACAAACCACTAACAGGTGCATACCCTAGCTGCAACAATATCTGGAGAACGTCCAGCAATATACCATATCTGCTATGAACTTGGTAACAAAGCAGTCACCTTGGATGCAATGAGCATTTTGCCAAACCAAGACAAGAATGCAAACATTTCACTGGAGGTACGCATCAACAGCATGGACATCAGGGTGGCAGATATACGCAAAATTGATCAGTTGCATTTTGACTGAAACTGGACTCAATGCCAATCAGAAACAGTTAAGGACCCATTGTGAAGGCATTGTGGAAAGTTATTATTAAAGGGTGGCCTGATACAATAAAAGAGTTGCCAGACATTCTCAGATTCATTCGGCCTTACAGAGATGAACTGATTATCTTAAGAGGCATCACCTTTAAAGAAAAACAAGTACTTGTATCCGAAGCTCTCTGCCAGAACATCCCGTCACAAATACTCCAAGGAGTTTTGCAAAAGAGTGACCAGAATGGCTGTCGTGTGATATAATCTACTAGCTAGGGGTTAAGGATGACATGGAAAACCTAGTGAGAATTTAAGGCATGCCTGAGCCACCAGCCATAGCAACATTCAGAACCTCCAAACCTGCATTTGATTCCATTGTCCCTGGATCCAAAATCACCATGGATTTATTTACTACTAATGGAAGCAACTTCATCTTAGTCCACAAAATGTCTCCAAATTTCCAATTGTCAGACAGGCAAAGAACACCTCAAGTACGACCATGTCAAGCACATTGTCTACCATATTCAGTCCGTTTGGTGCACCTGCAGAAACTTTTTCTGGCAATGGGTTGGATATGTGTGACAAAAGCAGCATGAACAATGTGACATTGTCAACACATTCTCCTTAGGAAACAGACTTGGCAAAAGTATACTTTGTACCATTAAAATCAGTTTTCTTAAAGTGAAGGACAATGATACTAGATGTTTGTGCCAAAATGTTTCAACTGAGAACTATACTTTTCGATATGGGGTTCCCGTCACCAGCAGAAATCAAGTTCTGAAAACCAGTGTGAATAATCTTACCAAGTCACCAGCTATTCAAGTTCTCCAAGATACAGGGCACACCTCAACAACCAAGGAAGGATGAAGCTGGTGCGTGACCAACCTATGGGAGCAGAATTGTTCCAACCATAAAACATCAGAACTACATATCCCATAATGGGAGATTGTTACCCTCAGAGGTTTCCAATCTATGTGCAGTGACCATAGATTTTGAATTATAACACCTAATAGACAGATGCTGAGGAGGAACTGAAACCAGCAAAGGGAGGTGTATAGTATGCCAATTGTGGACAGTGAACACAAAGGAACACACACAGGTGATAACAGTGCAATGGAATACTGGGACAATCATCACCCTGACATCATGCCTACAGACCAAGGTGAGCTAAAATTAAAATCCACACTTCCAGAAGATTACAACATAAGTCCTGAAAGAGTTTTCAAAGTGATATATGGACTCAGATTTCTGTATTCATGATTTTTATAATACGCTCTGTATACTAATTTTCTGTTGCCCAATGTTCATGTTGGTTAACTTGTTAAAATATAAGAGTTTCCTTTGGAAAAAAAGGAATGTTAAGTTATTATCCTTGGAGTTATAAACCTTTAAGAGATTAACACACAAATAAACCAAGTACCCAAATGCTGGCACAACACAGGCCACAAGAGCTCTGCATTGTAGCAATTGAGGCATAGGCTGTGCCTAGAGATTACTCTGTGCTGCATGTGTTGATCTAGGTGTAAATAAACCCACAGAGATCTTGAAGTAAGCGGAAACCATCCACTCCATCTGTGTTACATTTAGATGACAAGAATATTATTTATAATTATTTTCTAACTTATAATATATAACAATTAAAGTCATATGCTCTCAATGGAAGTAGTCCATGATTACATTGGAAAGTATATTACAGATACTTGCCATGAATTGTTCAAATTGAATGGCCGCATCTCGAGGATCCAGCCCTTGTGCATGGGCCATGTCAGCTGCACGCCTCACCATTTCTACTTTATGATAACCTGGGGGTGTCCAACCAATGCCACGAATCCAGTTCAGATCAGATTTGTATGCAACCTAAGGAAAAGAATAATGGATGAGTAGATATTGAAATCCTTTCCCAATAACGTACAGGAGACAAGACAACATAGTCATTACAGTCAAACAGATGACTCCAAAATGATACAGATTTAGAACCCGTTACCGACCACATCAACAGGGAAACATTTTCCATATATGTGTGGCATTTGTCTGAACATTATTTAATGAAAGATGAGTTAATTTATTTTGTATAAGGTACTGACTGTAATGAAATAATCAATGGAAAATGTGTTCAGTAGCATAATGTTTTTAGTATATACTCAGTGTAACCTGTAGAGAGGAGTTAAACAGGCCAATGGTACAATATTGTGTTACTGATCCTATTGTGAAAATAGTAAAATGTGTTAAAGTAACTATCCTAAATCAGAACTACAAGCCTAATTTCTACAAATCTTCTTGAAACTGGAGTTGGTACAGCAAAAAAAATAAAGAAAATGAACTCCAACCCTGATACAATGCTTGTCATGTATTGTTTAGAATAGATTAGATTCCCTACAGTGTGGAAACAGGCCCTTATGCCCAACAAGTCCACACCGATCCTCCGAAGAGCAACCCACCCAGACCCATTCCCCTACATTTACCCCTGACTAATGCACCTAACGCTATGGTCAATTTAGCATGCCACTTCACCTAACCTACATATCTTTGGGAGGAAATCCTCACAGACACGGGGAGAATGTGCAAACTCCACACATTCCCCCGAGGCAGGAATTGAACCCAGGTCCCTGGCGCTGTGAGGCAGCAGTGCTAACCACTGAGCCACCGTGTGTAGGTACTGATTTACGTATAAACGTCTAACATTCTATTACATTTAGATACTAATCCATAATTATTGTTTTCAAATTAATCCTCCATTATCTGAATAGCAATCATGCTTCGCTCAATCAAACAACATACATTTAGAATCTGCAGAAATACAAAATCCCATTTTGCTTTTGTTCCTTGTGAGATTAGAATCTTGGGATTGAATTTTCCTGGCCTTGTGTTGTTGAGTTTGGAGTCAGGGAAGACAGGAAAAGAGCAGTGAGCTACAATGCGTTCTCTCCCCACAGCCAGGGATGTTTACTGGGGAGATGAATGCAGGCAGCTAATTCATATAATAAAGATCTCAACATGAATGATCATTCATGCTCATCAACATTTTTCCCCCAGTGGAGGACCAGGATGTCATTAGAGACGGAGGCTTTTACCCTAAGGGGGAGGGATGGGTGTCTCTACAGACTTAGGGGGCCATTTGGAGGTCTTGCCCCAATAATCAGTGGTGTCTGACAGTCTGGCCCTTGGAATGTAATTTTTAGTTGTCTCTCCAACAGGGCCTCCATTTCGAAGCACTCTCTTCATTCCCTGGCCTGGGTCATCAGTACCCATTCTTTCAGAGTGGCTACTGAGGCTTCTAATTGAAAGTGATGTTGGGAGCCCACACACCAATGTTAATTGGATGGCAAGGACGGAACCTGTGTACCTCGGAGACCTTCTTTGGGAACACGGCTCTACTGTTTGGCATCTGTCAAATGCAGGTGACTTCATTGCAATTAGGATCTATTCCTCACTGTGGAAATAAGTGTCTTAACTGACCTCCTCCAGACAGTCCAACAATTGTTAACACCATGCCTGGGGAGAAGAGCTTTGAACTTTTAACATGAGGTGACATGGTAAATGTATTCGAAAATAACTTTGTGGAGCCATACTTCATCCATTGTGTACACATAAACCTGCCTGTTCTTGATAAAGTTCACACTGTCAATTCAAACCTGATTAATCAACATCAAAATGGTGCTTTAATACTCACATCACTTTGTAATTTGTAAGCCTCTTTGGCATGTCTCACATTTAACTGCTCAGGATCACATGTCCAATGATGTAAATGTTGCCTGTAGTTAATGTTACTGGCTTGCTCTTGACTCCTTTTAGCTTGTACAAAACCTGGTTGCTCCAAGTGCAACTTGTACTTGCATTTATCCTCTTCAAATTGTTTCTTGTATTCTTTGGTGCTCTGGAGTCTGCTGGCAGCCAGGAAATGCTTCAATTTTGTATCGTCATTGACACTGCGGAAGCCAATATGCTGACCCTTCTCTCTCACAAATGCTTCCTTGTACTTGTACTAGGAGAATAGAAAATCTTCTTATTTACAACCAACTAACATTATTAAAGTCTGTGCACAATTCGAAACATCAGTGTGGTTTATCACCATTAACAAATCACAAAAGGGAGTTTTCATTAATATCTATTTATATACCTTGTATTTGGAAGTATTTTTCCTGTTTATAATGTGCAACCACAAATAGGTCTTGGACCTTCTTACTGTATTACTTGATAGAAAGAAAATTCATAAAATCTAACTTTCACCGATATTAACACAATGTATTGCATTGTAAAAGTCAAAGTAATTTTTATTAGTTCCACTACAAGATCTGTAACAGAATTCCTTATGAACAGATACTGGTTAGATTGTTTGAGGTCTAATTAATAAAATCTTTTAATCTTCAATATTTTTCAACAAGTAAAAAGCAGATTATTATTTACAAGGTGATGTAGTTACAGTACTAAGTAAATGAATCTAAAATCTTTAACAAAGACTTCATACTTTGCAGGAAAACATTGGTTCTTACATCACTGGCTATTTCTCTTGATGCTTTGGCTGTCTGGAAGGGAATAGCATCCAATCTAAGGTCATAACCCAGTGCTCTCGTCTGTTCCCAAGATGTCCTGTAAGCTTTCTGTAGTAAGAAAAAAAAGAACATCATAAGTTGTAGAAGCAGAAGTCAGCCATTTTGTCTGCTCTGCCATTCAGTAAGATTGTGGCAGATCTATGAGGTGGGACATCCCCCTGGAGATGGACAGAAGCCCCACCTCATACTAATCAAAAGGGACCATTGCCTGAAAGATTAAAGCAGCCCAAGCCAGCCAAGTGGTAGCAGCCTCACCCTGAAAATGTACACCCTGTTGCAGGAAACCCACCTTCAGAGTTTAACCCAGCCCACAATAAGTATACCCTGACATTCATATGAGAAAGCAACTGGAATCCAGCAGACTAACAATAAACATCAGTAGCCAGAAATAAAATCACAACATACACTACCTCCTCTTCGCTATCTATCTATTTGACAGTGTCAAATCACGTCAAGTACTTGTTAAAAACTGATTGCTGTCTAAGACAGATTGTACAGGAAATGTGATCGCAGTAAGGGTATCATAGGGAAGCTGCTTGTTGAAGGAGCAGGGAGCTTGCATCACACTAACACTCGGTAGTATTGACATGGTGTTAGCTGAATGAACACCAACTCTTCAATTAGTGCAACTATTCCAGCTTCTAATTCAGCTCTTCTCCATGCATGTGCAGGTGTGATTGTTTTCATATCTTCACAATCTTCCCTGGGAGAATAAGGGAACTAGTGGAGGAATTCACAGATTAATTAACAAATGGATAGACCAAAGTAAGAATGTTTCTTCATGTCCACAGCCATTGGCCAACAGGGTTGGCTGGTGTGGCTCTTTGAGTCACTAGCCTCCTTCTATTCAGTAATGCATTTATGACACTGTGGACTGGGCTGCAAACCCCACACAACCCACCCCGTACCTACAACTGAAAAGTCTGGTGTTGATCCATTCACCCACCCAAAACCTAGTGTCCCATATCAAGAGCAACCTTAAAATGTTTCAGAGTGGGACATTCACCCAGCTGGGAGGAAGTCCAAGCCTGGATGGCTCAGGCCCAATCTGATTGCTCAGCAGCTCTGCAGTGTCAGAACTGAGTGATGATTACTGCTGTGGCCACAGTCAGTTTCTGAAGAGGAGGAGGTTATGGAGGCCGGATTGAAGTCAGTCTGGGCTTTTGGCAGAAGCTGGCTGGCAAACCCCAGCAAAGGGGGATGGAAGGAGCAGAATGAGACTTTTAAACTGCCATTAATTGACCACTTGAGGACCTCAGTAGGCCACAGGGCAAGTGAGTCGCCCAAATTGGAAGTGTAAAATGAAATCTAATGTGGTGATACCTTCCTTTGCAGAGGCAGCCAGGTCATGGTGAGTGAGGGCAGCCAGCTGCTTTATTTTGGACTCCTTCTACCTTCAGATAAGCCAGCAATGGGGTATAAAGATCAGCCCTATGACTGGACATCAACCTACAATTCCAATCGCAGAACTCTGGTCTCCACTTGTCAGAAGCAGGGTTCATACTCTGGACCTTCAGACTCAGGGGCAGAAATACTACCAAAGGTTCACTCCTTACACAGGTCATAGAATCCTTTCAGTGTGGAAGCTGGCCATTTGGCCCATCGGGTCCACACTGAGCGTCAGAAGAATATCCCACTCAGACTGACGCCCCTACCCTATCCCTGTAACCCTGCATTTCCCATGGCTAACTCATCTAACCTGCACATTCCTGGATACTATGGGCAATTTAGAATGGCACATTTTTGGACTGTGGGAGAAAACCAGAGTACTCAGAGGAAATACACGCAGACACAGGGAGAATGTGTAAACTCCACACAGACAGACACCTGAAGGTGGTATCAAACCTGGGTTCCTGGCGCTGTGAGGCAGCAGTGCTAGCCACTGAGCTACCATGGCAGGTGTTGGCATAAGGAACATCAGGACATCAGTGAATTACTAACATTCAACAAATCTGCCTTGCAATTATAAACTGATATACAATAATCAACTAGCAGTGGAGGAGAAAATTGTAAATCAATCACAAAATAACCATGATCAATCAACAATCAATTCCAACAACTTACATCGCTAATGTTGTAGGCGTTGATTCTTGCTCGCCTGAAATCCGGATGGTCAGGTGGTATTGTACACCTATGCATTGACTGGGCATATCTGGATCGGTACAACCTCTGTAAAGGAAGGTATCATCACATTAGCTTTCATTTTGCACTTCTAATTTCTTCCTTTGCATTCTCCTAATAAGGACTATAGCTGCCATTAGCACATTCTTGTGATTGAAATATGACAGTATATAGATTTTTACTTAATTAAAAGAAGGATCAAGTAGGAATGAAATAAATTCTCCTTAAGATTTCAAGGTGCTTAATGTAAAATTACAGTAGCTTTTGTTGATTGAGTGTTAGAAGATACCAGTAACTGAAAATTCAAACTTCCCACTGCTTATACTTAACCTGCATTTAGTTAGCAGATTAAATGCATTGACCGCACTTTAAAAAGATAGAACTAAAATGTTGCACGATAGTTCCAAATATTCACTTCTTGCGAGCAAACAATACATATTTAGAATGATAAAGTCATAAACACATGTTTGTGGAATAAGCCATTGTCAACCTAAACTTTGCATACAAAATATTTCTGTAGCTCTCAAAATATACATATTCTACATTATTTAAATAAATAATATGGAAAATGCATAAGTGTCATACAATTTGGCAATTATTTTGCCAAAAGTACCAGGATTGCCTAAGATGTTGATCGAGCTCAGGATTCATTGCTTAAAAACATAATTATCAAGTGAATGATAGCTACTGGTAGTCAAGTTCTAAGTTTTTGAGGAACGTTTTAACCTAGGTTTCAGATGCTGGTCCACAACTTAATTATATTAAATAAACAGAGGTAGTCCACAGGGGAATAAATATTTTGAAATGTTCCAAAAAAGCAATTAAGCAGTTGTCAACAACTAGCCTATAATCTATAGAACATATACAAAATTATCCCAATGATTAATTTCATATTGTATATTGCAATCATAAATGACAACTGCCTCCTGTGATAAATGGTTGCTGGGGGTAGTCATCTAATACTACAAGGTGGCACTTATCTACAATAAGACAAGTCCAATTCAATCCAAAATTAACATCCATAATGCCTACGCAGCCTGAATCAATAGAACATATCATTGGGAGGTCATAAACTGAGCGTATAGTAATGGGGTCAAATTCCATGGGTATCAAGAGTAGGAATATCCTCAAGATAAGATTAACTTCAAACCTAATGCCCGTCGATTACTTCAAACTCATTACCATTCACACATGCAAGTCTAGCTCAGTCCAGACTTACCATGGGAGATAGAGGATTTTTTTTTTGTTTACTGGCTTTTACTTTATCATTTAATTGTGAAATAACTCCAGAAAGGATAGTACCTGTCAACAAGTCATCCTTTATTTACACATGGAGAGTCCTGAACACTGATCCAGCTCCCTCAGAGCAACTCTCAGAGTGAACAGGACTTCTGACACTCCTGTTCTTACCTGTCAGCCAAAGCTCCCCCCATTGGAACTGTTAACCTTGTCCAATCAGGGAACTCATAATCTATGAAGTCCACCTGCTGACCCCGTCACAGTCACGACAAACTGATTTAGGACAGGAACATTGAAGAGATAGCTATTACTGAAGATACTGGCAGCAAACAATCTGACAATGCATGCTTTCTCTTATTCTGGATTCTGGAACTAGGACGCATAGTCGAAAAATTAGGGCCCAACCTTTCAGGAGAGGTGTTCAGAAGCATTTCAAAACACAAAAGGTAGCAGATGTTTGATACTCTTTTGCAAATGTTAGTGTATGCTAGATCAGTTGAGATAGATAAATGTTTGTTAAGGTATTGAGGGATAGGGGACAAAGATAGGTGCGTAGTGTTAGGCCACAGATCAGCCATGGTCTCATTGACTAGCTCGAGGGGCTGAATGGCCTACTCCTGTTCCTATAATTTGACTTAGTCCTGCTCCCTCACTCCTATAAATTATCCATTGGCACAGACAAAGTTATCATAAATTTCCACCCGTTTTCGATACTACAGTGAAATGAAAAGAAAATGGATAGTATGTTCTTCAAATTAATTGGTACACTTCCATCAAACAACATTTGCTTATTTTGATGCAGAAATATTATTTTGATCCAAAGATGGAATTTAGATATAGCACTAATACATAATTGCCACATGAAAGGATACTTCAAAGTTCTGCCTTAACATACATCGCTGCATTGCAGGTAGCTGTTCTTAGCATGGATGATATCTGCAGAGTCAATCACACTTGTATACTTCAAGGTATCAGGATGTTGTCTGTATTTTTTCTGGAGAAAAAAAAAATTCAAAATGTAATTAAATATCCAAAACAAATAGAAAGTTATGCATGTGTAATATGGACTCTCTTCCTTATTTGTGTGAGGAAAAACTGTAACTTCCAATTAAGAAGGTTTAGAATACTGTGTCTTCACAAATATTTATTGGGAATCCATTCACAAAATTACTGCCCAGAAGAGTTAAATAAGTGGTCTCAATTTGCAATATTAACAAACTACAAAGGTTTCATTGGAAAGTATTTAAGTTAGATAGTATCGTGCTACAA
Organism: Chiloscyllium plagiosum; assembly: GCF_004010195.1. Lineage (NCBI taxonomy): Eukaryota > Metazoa > Chordata > Chondrichthyes > Orectolobiformes > Hemiscylliidae > Chiloscyllium > Chiloscyllium plagiosum. The sequence goes on from NC_057731.1 coordinate 35,354,986, forward strand.
CATACAAAGTACATACTGGTCAATATGTATTCCAAGAAAGCTAACGAAATGCTGGCCTTTATAGCCAGAGGACTGCAGTACAAGAGATGCAAAAGTTATGCTGCAGTTAGACAAAATGCTGGTTAGATCCACTTAGAGTACTGAGCAGATCTGGGCACCACACCTTCAGAAAAATATATTGGCCTTGGAGGGTATCGGTTTACAAGCATGATACATGGGCTTATAGGGTTAAGTTATGAGGAGGGTTTCTACAAATTAGGTTCATTTTCTCTAGAGCTTAGAAGGTGAGGGAGTGATCTGATCAAAATCTTCAAGATGCAGGAGGCAAAGAAATGTTAGATAAAGATTAACTATTTTCACTAGTTGGGGATTCTGGAACTAGGAGGTGTAGTTGAAAGATTAGAGACTGATCTTTCAGGAGAGATGTTAGGAAGTGTTTCAAACCACAAAAGGTGGCAGATGTTTGGTACTATCTTCCACAAATGTTAGTGTATGCTAGATCAGTTGAGATAGATAAATGTTTGTCAAGGTATTGAGGGATATGGGCCAAAGATAGGTGCGTAGTGTTAGGGCCACAGATCAGCCATGGTCTCATTGAATAGTGCAAGGGACTGTATGGCCTACCTCTGATCATATGATTTGTTGCCTGATTAAAACAAAATCAAATGAGATTTCCCACTTTGGCAGAAATCTGGCACAACCTTGGGGGTCAACTTAAGTTTGCTGGAAAATCCCAGAATGGTAGTAATCAAGGGAATGAAGTTTGGCAAGGAGCTCACCGAACTATTCTTTGACAAGTTTGCTGCTCTCCTGTCTGAAACCAGGCCGAAAGCTAAGAGTCTCATCATTGTTGTCTTAGAAACAAAAACAACCAATCATTTTGATAAAATCTTCTTCAGGAACCTGACCCATTAAAGACGTTACCTCACTGATAAGTTCACCAGCTTTCTTCATTGTCTCAATCTGTGGGGAGCCCTGTGCCATCCACGCAACACCTCGAAGGAAGTTCAGATCCGATCTGTATTGTACCTATATGAAAACAAGGTACATTGACAGCAAATGGGCAGCTAGATTTACACCCTCAGCCCATTTTATTTTCCATGTATAGTGACGAGTTCTTTGCCCACTTATCAACCTCTCCTCCCTCAATTGAAACCTGATATATAGCAATTTAATGGTAAAACTGATTCACTCATTTACCTCACTCTGTTGATTATAGGCTTTTTTAGCCAATTGCATCTTCATGTCATACGGCAGAACTGTATAAGAATGAATCAAATTCTTGTAGCCCAAGTCACTGGCCAAAGCCTGAGCATTCTTAGCATGCACCAGATTCACCATGTCCATTGATAAGTGGAACTGCGTTCTGCTGTCTTGCGATTCTTTCTTGTACAACTTTTCACTCTGTAACTTGCCGATTTGCATGCAGTGCAACATCTTAGGGTCATCCAAAATGCTTCGAGCACCAATATGTTTTCCCCTCTCCTTTACAAAAGTATTCTTGTATTGATACTGAAAGAAAAATGGATATCATTTTTCAAAGAGTTGTAATGTCTATCATTACTGTCCAGAAGGTAAGGTGACACACTGAAACTTTTCTAATCAGGTAGTTACCTTGCTTTTAATCTAACTTTTAAAACAAGTAGCAGTCAATATCTGTAATTTAGGCATTTGCTTTATTTATAGCTATGAGCTACTAGAGGATGGTAAATTTACTTAACGTCTTGTGGGTTAGTGGCAATACTCCCTGAGTCTGAATCTCTGGTTTAGGACCCACTCCAAGACTTATTGGCCATGGAAGAAGCATTCACAATGCAGTCAAGCAGGTCGATGGTCAAACATACAACTTTTCCAATACACCCATGACAGGTAATAAGAATCATAGGAATTCCTGGTCAGTCCTCATTGATAACACAGCTTGACAGTGTGACAGGATGCGGCAGATGCCCCTCATTAAAAAAACATGAAAAGGGCAATATCCTTTTCTGGTCAAACACAGCTGAAGAATAAATATCAACTTTGCTTCATTCTACCCAGGAATATGTTGGTCTACTCTTAATTCAGACAGAAGAATTTAAATGACCTGCTAATTCAAATCTATTAAGCATCAGATCCCCACTTTGCTGGGTTAGCAGTATCGCTTATTTCACTATCAGATGGTTAAATTCTTTTGAACAAAATAAGATTAAATTGGCATTTGCAAGCTATATATGTGAATTAGCCATCTTATAATTGGAGTTACTAGGCAATGAAGGTTATGTTAGCAATATTGAAACATTTCCACACAAACATAGTTGGTTGAATTTTTACTTTGACAAAGTAAAAGTTGTGTCAAGTTTTTAAGAGTGTTTCTTGCCACAAGGCTTGGTGACATTTCTCACCAAACCCGTCTCATTAACTACCTACCCCATACCTATAGCATCCCTCTTGACCAATTCTATCTTCTTCTTACCAAACACCATTCCTGGAACAATTTTCCACTGCCGGGATATCCCAGAATTGACCGACATCCCTGGCACTGGCATCCATCTTTAAAAGGCTATTGTGCAACCAGACAAGATCGTTCTGTCCAGAGCTACCCTGCATGGTTCCTAATGTTTGTGCTAGAGATGGCAGGCAAGGGAAACTTTGCATCCTGCTTTGCAGGAAGACACCTCGAGATCCTGCTGGTTGGGCTGGTTCAGGTTGGATGCCCTGACTGACTATCAGAGGAGGCCGTGACACCAGACCAGCTGACCCAAGGTTGCCACCCGGGTCAGAGCAATCTCAGATGTCTGGAAGAATGCACAGCAACATAGAAAGTAAGTCAGTGATGTTCTCCACTTTGCCAGTGCGAGTGCCACCATCTTCTCTCCTTCTGCTATTGCAACTACCACCCCCCAGTGTTCATGTTCTAACTCTCTCATTATTATGTGGGGATCCTTCCCTCACTGCCACTAACCCAAACCTCTGACACCACCAACCTTGCATGGCCTCGGTGCTGTCTGCTCGCACACTCGGGATAGCTCCCCACCTTCCATGAGTAACAGCTGTGCCACCCACTTTCATACCCCTAAATAGCTACTTCTCTCTTATTCCAGGAGGAAATCAGCCTATAAAGGGCAAACAAATTCAAAACAGGCAAGGACTGTCATTTTTTCTGCTCCCTACCCCTTGTGTGGAGAGGATGGTGATTCTGACCACCCCGAGGGGCTGACTGACCTCTGACCCGGACCACCCCGAGGGGCTGACTGACCCCTGACCCGGACCACCTAGATGGGCTGAATGATCCTGACCACCCCGAGGGGCTGACTGACCCCTGACTTGGACCACCCCGAGGGGCTGATTGACCCTGACCACTCTGAGGGGTTGATTGACCCTGACTGGCCTTGCAAGGCAGACTGACCTGGACCACCCTGAGGGGCTGACTGACCCTGACCACTCTGAGGGGTTGACTGACCCTGACTGACCTTGTGGGGCAGACTGACCCGGGCCACCCCGAGGGGCTGACTGACCCCTGACCCGGGCCACCCCGAGGGGCTGACTGACCCTGAGGGGCAGACTGACCCTCACCACCCTGAGGAGCTGTCCCTGACCACTCCGAGGGGCAGACTGACCCTCACCACCCGAAGGAGCTGACCATGACCACCCCGAAGGGCTGACTGACCCCGACCACCCTGACCAGCTGACTGACCATCTCCAAGTCCCCCTATTGGAGGTTGCCCTTGACTTACTCCGCTGTGGAGCCTGACCTAAGGCTCTCTCCCTTGACTTGATTGAGGACTTCTGACAACCACAACAAGCTTCCTGGCTTTCTGTCTGCGCTGAAATACTGAGAGCCTGGTGTCTGAGGGGGTAGAGCACACAAGAGAAATGCAAGGGAGGGATTTGGTCATCATCTTGGTATGCTCAGAGTGAGTGAGTGCTTTGACTGGGAGCCCTGGAGATGCAGTCTGGTCCAGACCATGAGCTGGGTGTGTGTCGCTGAGCACACAGTGTCCTTGCTGCAGCATTACAACGAGAATTACCACTGCAGCCCGAGATACAATATTGAAGTCAGGAGTGTCCTGGAAATCACAGAAGCATAGATCCCTTCGGCCCAACAATTCCACACAGACCCTCCAAACCCATTCCCCCACCCTGTTACTCTACTTTTACCCCTGATTAATGTATCTAGCCTACACATTCCTGAACACTATGGGCAATTTAGCTTGGCCAATTCATCTAACCTGCACATCATGGATTGTGGGAATAAACCAGAGCACTTAGAGGAAACCCACGCAGACATGGGGAGAACATGCAAACTCCACACAGACCATTGCAAAGGTAAAATTCAGTCGCACTTGGAGAAGCATGGATTATTTAGGAACAACAACCAAAAGCGAATGTGTTCCATTAATTTTACCAAACTCTTTCAGAGCATTGATGTGATAAGGTTGTGAAGCAGCTGTTGTACATTTGGACTTTCAAAATCAGTTAATAAAATGCCACCTAACAGATATTTTTGGAAGAAAAAGCAAATGGCACCAAAGAGGCAGTAGTAATTTGGGTACATAATTAACTAAATGCTAGGAAGCAAATGGATCACAGAACTGCCATGGGAATTCTTAAAAGCTAGTACATGTCAGATACCAATGTTCCTGGACATGGGCTGAATGTGGTTGGTACCCATGGAGCATGCTCTGATGTGTTGGTGCCCAGTGTCCAAATGGAAGGTCCACTGGAGCAAGCAGTGAACTTAATCAGCAAAAACCTAGCATGACTAGGTGACCTCGATGACAACACTGAGTATGTTATTGAGTTTGCTTCAAAAGAGTGAAGTATCATGTCGAAAATTATTTTTCAGATGACATTTTACTGTCTAGTTAGTTTAGGCTGACTCAGCCATAATATGCAGATTTCTTTTAACATGTGGCACGTTTGGCGCATCGAGCAAATTTGCAGTATGAATATTGATGAGGCTATCATTGATCACAGTGATGAATGAGTAATTTGAACATACACTGGCACCTGCACTCACACGGCAAATGCAGAAATTAGGAAGTTGCTGCCCTGTTCCTCCAAGAACCTCGCAAAACAGGATCTTGCTGCAAGCAACCGGAGACTAAAATAGGAGGGGCCTGACACTTCTGTGCTTATGTGACAAAAACTCACTAAACCCTCCAGAAGATGTTAGAGCTTGTCCAGTCAAGTGCAGACAAGATTCCGATTGTTAATTACTGCCAAACAACTGTCTGGTACAAAAATTCCCATTCCTCCAAATCTTACCTGGAGATTTCAGAAAGTAAAAAACATTAACCATTTAAAATGCTTTCTTTCTGCCTGTTGCATTTTCCTTTTCATCCTTAACCTATCTTTCTTCTGTCCAGTTCCCCTTCTGCACATGATTTGGCATTAAATTAAATATTCAATTTTAAAATTCCGGGTTCAAAGTCTGCACATCTTATTAATAATTCTTCAGTTATGGAGATAGATATTACTTGGTCTGCCACACAGATCCAACATATTGAAAAGGCCACTGTAATATCCATAATAGATTTCTAACAATGTAAAGTTTCAGTACAAATCTCAGAAATATCCGAGGCCACCATTCCTTTGCCAACGATCACAAATACCAGACCAAATGATTTTCGGGAAAAAAACTGTTAATATTTCACACCAGTACTCCATATAGAAAATCAAACCAATATTCAAATCATTACAGGAACATTACACAATGACGTAAATTGATTGTTAGACTTGATAAATTGTCCATCATCATTCAAAGTTGACAATTGTGAAGAAAGCTAAACTTTTATCTCGCATCATTTTCTTTTTTTTTTAAAAAGAGGTTATGGTTAGCCTATTTAAATATTTTACCTCAGCTTAATGGGGTTACAACTGGGGGAATGGTACCAACTACAGGTAACCCATCTCTTGCCTGAGAAAAGAAATGGCCACTTATTGAAAATCTGGTATGGACCTTGTGCAAGTATTTCCCTGTGGCATCAATTCTTAGCCAAGCCTTTGTGAGATTGTCGTGACCAAAACAAATAAGTGGCTGACTAAAATACAGTGATAATTTAGTTGTGGAATCCAAATTGTAAGTATCCAGAAGAAGTTGGGTGGGCAAGAAGGTGCAGACTTCCCTGCACTCCCAGACAGCTCTTACCTGCTGATCTGTCTCCCTGTAGTAACCCGTTGATTTTTGTTCCAATAAACACCAGCAAGCTGTGGTAATGACCCTGTTTGGCAGCTCATCAGAAAAGAATTTTAGACCTGTCCCTGAAAGTGACTTGGATCAATCACCACATTGAAAGGGTATCATGTGTCACACTGTTGGCATCATACCCAGACAGTACCCAAACTCAAAGTCTCCCCCAGCTGTTTCTTGAAAGTAACTGGCCACAAATACTTGAATACTTTATACATGAGAATCAAATGAGATTGCCTCTTACATCACTGGCTATTTGCCTGGAAGCTTTTGCACTCTGGAACGGAATGGCTTCGAGTGTCAGCTTGTATCCAAGAGCTTGTTGGTTGAGCCATGACTGTTTGTACTTCACCTGCAAGAGAAAAGTGCAGAATAAAAATTAAACATGTAAAGAAAATTAGAGTTTAAAGAGAATCTATCCAATTCTGAAGAGACTAACATTACCTCACTGAAATTAGCTGAATTAATTCTTGCCCGAATATGTTCAGGTGACCCCACAATTGGAGTATAATGATGTTGGGCAATTTCTCCTGCAGCTTTATATAGGCGCTGAAAAACAAATAGTGAAGATATTTACCTGTACAACACGTTCATCCTGTAAGCTGTAACATTCAGTAACATGAAATTTTAGATTTCAATAACAGGCGTTTAGCAAATGATGCCTGAGAATAAATATAGCCAATTCCACTCTAGGGAGAGGAGGGATAGTTATTAGGATCCAGCAATTCAAGACAATCAGAGGGAAAGACAGCCGTTTGTGATTAGTAACTAGTCAATCAAGGTAACAATTTTAGAAAAATACTGTTAAAACTTTGCCCTTATTTTGTACATCAAGCACTTTGGAGGTTGACTACCCAGACAACTGCTGAGAAATATAATTGACTTCATTAATAAATTCATGATTGTTATATGATACAATTAGTAGTTAGATCGCCAAATTCCATAAACTATTTGTTACATCTTATGGTTCTGTGAAGTGACAATAATATGAAAGCCTCCCTTTTCAGATTGACATATGGGTGAAAGCTGAAATCTTCCTGCCAGGCTCATGCTAACAACAAGGTGAAGGCTTTCTTTAAGCATTTTTCTTTTACATTTTACCCATTGTGATACTTTCCTTTTTATATCATTTTGTTGAATGGATTTTCTGACTACAGTTACTCTCAAAAACTGCAGTCATTTTCCCTTTCAATAACTCTCGGTACACGTGACAATAAATAAATTCAATTCAATTCAATTCACTTGCAGTCAGTCATTGCTCCTAATTTTGAGTCTGACCTTCAATTCCACGGGCTTGCCAAAATATGAACATCCATCAACCTGCACCCCCCAGGCATTAAATGGGCACATGTTCTATTCCTTCACAGGTGGATTCTCAGGTTTATCATTGCCCTGGTTTGCAGGCCTTCAGACGTGAATATCTTTTCCCCCCAAATACTTAATTCAATCTCAGCTCAATGTTCCACATCCATCCTCCATAAATTGTTGAAGCTGAGAGCTGATAACTTTTCAGATTCTGACTGATTTCATCCTTGGGTCCTAAAACAAATGACTTGAGAGATAATTGACACATTGGCTTTAATTTGCCAAAAATCCCTTGATTTGGGGACAGTCCCATTAGATGGGAAGACAGCAAATGCTTCTTCATATCAAAAAGGCAGTGAAACAAAGAACAGGAAACTACAGACACTAATCTTAACTTCTGTCATCAGGCAATCTTAGAAGCTGTAATTGAATAAGTTCAACAAGTTCTGAAGAGGAATCATTGGACCCAAAACGTTAACTCTGCTTTCTCTCCACAGATGCTGCCAGACCTACTGAGATTTCCAACATTTTCTGTTTTTGTTTCTAATATCCAGCATCTGCAGTTCTCTTGGTTTATTGCATAAGTTAAAGCAGGGTCCTAGGATAAATACTTAGATTTCCAAAAGACACTAGATAAGGTGCCACATCAAAGGTTATTGGGCAAAATAAAAGTTTATCATGTAGAAGTAGTATATAAGCATAGAAAGATGATTGGCTGACTAACAGGAAGCAGAGGTAGGTTTAAATGTGTCATTTTTATGTTGGAAAAATCTAATCAGTGTTTAGGGATTGGGCTGGGACTTCATCTGTTTACAATTTATATAAATGACTTCAATGAAGGGAACGACATATAGTTGCAAAATATTCTGACAATACAAAGATAGAGAAAATCGAAGTTGTGAAGAAGACACAAAACCAAAAGATAGGCCAGGTGAGCATGTGAAGGTGTGGCAAATGGAGCATAAGTGTGGCAAAATATGAAATTCTCCATTTTGGTAGCAAAACTAAACAATAAAAGTCTGTAATTTTAACAGTGAGCAATTATGAAGCTCTGAAATGCAGGTGGCCTTGTGCATGAATCACAAAAGGCTAGTATTCAGTTACATCATGTTATTAGGAAGGCTAATAGAAAGTTATTTATCACAAGCAGATTTGAATACAAAAATAGGGAGGTTATGCTTCACTTATGAGACCACATCAGGACCTATCGTGTTACCTGTGAGACACACAGAGTACGGTGCATAGTACTGAGACACATATAGAGTACTATGCACAGTACTGGTCACCATATTTAAGAAATGATCTAAGCTCATTGGAGGAAGTTCAGAAGCGGTTCTAGACTAATATCTGAAATAGGGAGTTGTCTTTTGAAGAAAGGTTAAACAGGCTCGAACAGAATTCACTGGAGTTTAGAAATGTAAAAGGCAACTTGATTGAAACATATAACATTTTGAGGGGTTTGGGCAGGGTGGATGTGGAGAGGATGTTTCCTCATATCGGAGAATTTTGAACTGGGGGGAAAGAGCTTAAAAATCATAAGTTACCCATTTAAAACGTAAACCTTTTCAGAGGGTTGTGAGTGAGTGGAAGTCCCTTCTTGAGTAGAATCCTTCAATATTTTTAAGGCATTAGGGCAGATAAATGCTGGTTAAGGAATGATTTGAAAGGTTATCAGGAATAGGCAGAAATGTAGATTTGAGATTAATTTTGGAAATGGCATTAAGCTCCACCCATTCTGATGATGCCAGATCACTTGGATGCTAAAAGGCAGATTAGTTTAGGATCCTGTAGAGTGAAGACCTATATCCTAGGTCTCCTCTTAGGTGATTATCTTAATGATGCAACTTGTACCTAATTTTTATTATGCAATAAACAACATGCTTAAGATAAAAGTCTTTTCTCATTAAAGAGGTTAGTAGTTTTCCCTTACCACTGTAAACAAGGCTTTTTGACCCAGTCAAGGAAAGAGGATGATGGTAACAAACTACCCTAACCAGAAGCTGGTGTTGGTTGGTATTCCTTCCCATTCATTGAGACACACATAGAAGCAGAAACAGGACAGCATGGCACACAGGAAAAAGAACAGACAGGGATTACTGTGAAACATAAACTGATCAGCAGTCAAAGAAACAGCAGGGTACAAGCTAAGTGGCTTTAAGACGCAGACAAAATTCTCTGAGAGGACTGAAAGCAGGAGTCATGTGCAGAAGTTTGGGCACAAACGGAAAAACATCATTAACAAATGGACAGAAATCCCTGAGGATACAGATATCAGGCCACAAACTAAGCTTGCAGAAAAACAGAGAAAGATCAAGCCATCTTCAAGAAGTGAAGAGACACAGAAACAGAGATCAGGGAGATGCACATCTCAAGGAAGCAAGCTTTTAGAGAAAAGCATATATCTTCAAAGGGTACAGATAGACATCAACATAATTAACAATTATCAGATGAACAAAGGGCTTGTAATAAAGAAACCACTGTAGATTAAATGGACAAATAAAAGCAGAAAAGTGCAAATACTGGAGATCAGAAATAAAAACAGAAAGTGTTGGAGAAACTTAGGAAGTCACTCAGCATCCGTGAAGAGAGAAACAAAGTTATTGTCTTGAGTGTAATGTTACTCCTCTTAGAATCAGAGTCAAATATGACATGCAACATAAACTGCTTCTCTCCACAGATGCTGCAAGCCCTGCTAATTTTGTCCAGCACTTTATCAATTAAATTGTATTACTATTATTAAAGTCCACTACTATTATTATACTTCCTGTTCACCCACTTTACCTCCTGTGGCAAATTTTCTATTCTATTCTCTGGGCCTCTTTTCATTGGCTCTTTTAGACTTCCCCTCCAATAATATCGGAGGTTAATAATTCTCAAGATTGCCAGATGCTGATCCTCCCAATTGGTCCAAAAGCTTCTCTTCAATGCAGCCAGATCATAGCACCAACCCTAACACTACACTCCATACCTAGATCCAAGGCCTCCCTGAGTGTTCTCAAACACCTAGACCATACTGTCAATGCCCCCTCATACATCTGGATCCCAGAACCAAACCCCTTGTTCAAAGAACTCTCCCTGCAGTGTTCTCAGACTCCCAAGACCCAATGTGTCACATATTAAAGACCACTTTATTTAAAATTCTGTTTGACAATGGGTTCATTTGTAGCTCTACCAAACCTCAGACCCCTGCTCCAGTTTCCCCATGTCACGGGGCCAATCTTAACATTGATGCACTGCTAAGCTTGTGATTCTGGAAATAATTGTCATTAATTATGTTGATGTCTCTCTGTACTCCTTGAAGATATATGCTTTTCTTAAAAGATTGTTTCCTTGAGATGTGTATCTCCCTGAACTCTGTCTCTGTGTCTCTTTATAGCTTCCTGATGGTGGCTTGATCTTTCTCTGTCTTTCTGCAAGATTAGTTTGTGCCCGGATAAAGAAAGTTTGACTCATCCTGCAATAATGGCAACGATGCAGATTATCTTTAAACCAGAGTAACCAGGTTTGAGCAGCTGTTGCCATTCACTTCTGGTTTGGAAAGCAGTTATGTTTTGAGAGGAAATGTCACAGGAGTGTCACTGTGATTCTCTAGGTCTGATATTTCCTCAGTAAGATTCCATCAGGTTCCAGCAATTAACATACCTCATTGGCAATGATGTTACTTAATTTTGCACGAGTCAGATCAGGCGAATCTGTCACCTGTGTAAACCTTAATGAATATGGATGCTGTCGATACTTCTTCTGAAAAAAAGGATAGAATAGAAAGCAATCATTTATTGCATTTCAACCACTCCCTAATTCTACTCTCTGCCATTGTATCAACCCAGCATTGCAGTCCAAAAGCTCACTGTTATTATGAGACCATCTGTTCAGAATCACAATTATTAATTAAACATTGACAATATAGATAGATTAAATAGTAGGATGCAAAACCCAGTCGGAACCCAGATATGCGGTTCCTGGGTTATGCTTGAAACTTCTGCTGGGAGTTGGAAGGTTTAATATATAAAATGTCAATGATGCTAAGGAATGGAACCAGGGTGAGACAATGGCTGAGGCTATGGATTATCATGGATAAGAGATTCACTGTCATTCAGAAATTTAGCATAAGAGTAGGGGCTACCATGCCCTATGAGAATGATATACCAGCTTCCAGAAGGGCTTTAAGGATTAGATATTTTTAATGTTTGCATTATATCCTTTGTACAAGACTTAACAGATGGATCTATATGGGAGTTGACACTTGTCACCCTCCCTAACCACTAGCAAAAGCTCGATTAAAAGCCAATGCTTTCTTGTGCATTAGGAAGACAGAGAGCAGCCTGAAATGTTATTGGTGACTGCGAACCCACATATATTTAAAAAACTCATTTACAGACCTGAATAAATCTAGAGGAGTCAATCTAGGAGGACAGTGGTGCACATAACACATGTGATTCCTGTGCCAGATACGACCAAGAAATCTTTGATGATAGTATTTCATGAGATACTTATTAACCAAATCCTTTTGGAAATGCTTGAATGAGTTTTCTTAAAAATGGCAATCTTGTTTCAACCAACTGCCCTTAGAAGAACACATTTGAAAAATCATAACGCGATACTCTATTCTTCCCATCACGTTTGTTTGAACTCCATGTAAGGATGAATTACTCAATGTGGTGACACAGTAAAATATAGCAGCGAGAGTAGATGTCACGTACTGCAGACAAAACTGGTCCCATAAAAAACATGGCCCACCTCACTGATGAGTGCAGTTGCTTTCTTCACTCCCTCAATCCCCAAAGCCCCTGTTGAAATCCAAGCCACTCCTCTCATGAAATTTAGGTCAGATCTGTAAAGGTTCTGTTAAAATAAGGCAGATTATTAATAAAAATCATTATCACAGTGTACCAAATAATACATTCAATAAACTATAGGATGACTAGTAAAGCAAGATTCTGTAGCTTCTCAGCAGTTTTACATTTTGAAAAAGAATGTTTAATCATGCCTTTATTTTGTAGCTACCATCCTGAGAGCAGTGAATGAATGGTGTTGATTCTGCGGTCCACTGACCGTATCTTCTACAATCAGAATGTCATAGGCTTTGCATCTATAAGTTCGAGCAAACCTCTGCCCTCTGGAATAATCGAAAACTAAATTGCTTTATATTCACAGGTGGAAATGATCTTAAGGAATTCATGAATTTGCCTACTTCCAGTTCTTCTATTTGTTTTGTGCTTTTCTAAGAAGTGTCACAAATTTCTGTGACCAATATTCAGAAATTATTCTAGTTATTTGCTAAGGGATTAATAAAAAGGTGTTGGTAAAGTGAACAGAATTGAAAACTTGACAAGATAAAAGATAAAGCTCTTCACTTTCAGCATCCAAAAGGCCTGTGGTTAAAATTCCCACCATGGCTTTATCTGTTGATCCCAACTGGGTCAGTGTCTGGAGATCTATGGGGTTGGCTTCAGCATCCCTGGAGTATGGAGGGACAAAACCAGCAAACTTTACAGTTCTCAGTCACCAACCACTGGTCACCAGAGAGACTATTAATCCATGCTGGTAAAGTTAGCAAAAGAACTGGCCTCAACTTTCACTTGATAAAAGGTTTACATGAGAAAGAAGTAACCTGGATGAGACACCAGAGGACAGTTAACACTCATGAACCTATACCAAAGCTCAATTCAGTGCTACAGGAGATAAGTGTAAAAATGGGAGAAATGTCAATAAGAGAAAGAAAGAAAAGTGTAACTGGAAAGTTACCTCGCTCTGTAGATCATAGGCATGCTTTGCCCACTGGACCCTCAAGTCATTGGGTAGTGTTGTATAATGATGGATGGCATGTCTGTAGTTCTGGTCACTGGCTAAAGCCTGGGCTTTCTTAGCATGGACAAGATTCACCATATCCATAGGTAGATGGAAGTTAGTCTTTGTCTCCTCAAAATCTTTTCTGTACTTCAACTAGTTTAAAAGCAACAAGTAATAATGACATCTCAAAACGTTTTCCATGATTATTTGTTCACCAAAATAGCAATGCAAAGCTTTTTCTTCTTCTCAGTATATTAATAATTCTACAGTCATGATATTCACTTTCATCGAGGGTATGAGACATTCAATTCCCAGGCACAATATAAAGGGAAAGGGGGGAGGAGACCCATGATGTAAGGTTTTCACCTCTATAATTATCCCAGGAATGCTGGGCTTTCCCCGAAGAGAGAGATCGGAGCTGAGCCTGCAATACGGACAATCAGTAAAGTTTTCACACAAATACAAGACAGGAGTGGCAGTACTCAAAACTTCCACCTTATTCTTAACTTCCTCCATCTGATTGATGACCAGACATTGAAGAGGCTAATGATGAACTTTGAAATTATAACTTCCTTAGATCTGGGATAGAAAAAAAAGCCAGGTTGGAAATACTCAATGATCTAAACACAAACGTCTTACATGGCATTATTGCCAATGAGCTTGTGTTGAGTAGAAAGATTTAAAATATATTGTCCTTAGTATGCAGCTGGTTTCAGAAAATTAAAGTGATGATGATTAAAGTGCTGCATGGTATAAGATTGAAGGCATCTGGTTACCTCCATGATTTCTTTCAATGTCAGACAACTTTTGATTAAAAAAGCATAACTATAATCTGAACTATGAAATGTGATCCTGCCACAACTTGTACTCTTGTCTTATTTTGCACAATGTCGATGACATGACGTTGCATAGTCTCCCCACACAGCTTCCAGCATTGACTATATCATAGGCAGGCAGACAACACTACACATTTGATTGAAAATATATGAATTCAAAACAAGTCAAACTTCTTTTCCTACATACATCACTATTGAGCCTGGCTGCATGAACGGAATGAGAAATGTTCAGATCATCTTCCAGCTTTTGTATTCCAACCATCTGACCTTTGGCCTTCTCGAATGCTTCTTTGTATTTGTACTGTGATAGAAACCACATGTTAGGAGGCAAAGATCAAGGAAGTATTACAATTATTTTGCATAGTAAACTACTTCATTTCACTGAAAGGACAAGCTTCGATGCTGACAGGAGATGATTGTATCTAACATGTTTACATGAAACTTTTGCTGCCATTATTTTAGCAGGGTCATTAGTGGGATTTTTTTTTCAAAATGAGCTAACATTGTGGAAAAATATTTGTAAGAGGGATTTCAACTAGCACATGAAAGGTTTCAAAATTAATACCATACAGCAGAACAGTTGTTTTAAAAGAAGGCTGAAAATTTCAGGGTGAATTGCCCTGACTTGGAAAGTATTCAGGTTTCAGAACTATTTTTGGATCCTGCCCTCATTTGCAGTCATGGCAATATTTCCAAGTGTGCTCTAATGTGAGCTGACTAACTGCGAAGCCGCCTTCCGTATGTCTTCCAATGAGAGACAGTTGTGGGTTCTGGAAGGTGGATACGGACCGTTGCTATGGGGTCAGCCACCTTTCAAGTGTTACCAGCAAAAGTGCTGCTGAGGGACAAGCAACAAGAGTAACGAGGACAATTGAATCATAGAATCCCTACAGTGTGAAACAGGCCCTTCAGTCCAACAGGTCCACACCGAACCTCCAAAGAGTAACCCACCCAGACCCATTCCCCTGCCATAATACTCTACATTTACCCCTGACTAATGCACCTAACTAGACATCCCTGAACACTGTGGGCAATTTAGCGCGGCCAATTCACCTAACCTACATGTGCAAACTCCATACAGACAGTCAACCAAGGTTGGAATCAAACCCAGGTCCCTGCTGTTGTGAGACAGCAGTGCTACCACTGAGCCACCGTGCCACTTTATTGAAGTACCACTGTTATCAGAGAATGGCTTGTGACTTCATCAGTCCCATCAAGATTGGAGGTTTCAGTTTCCAGGAGACCCTCAAGCTCCTGCTATGGGAATGCATCAGCCTTGTCATTAAGGAATATCTTAAACTGCTCTGACCTCCCACTGTGAAGTTGTCTCCTTCGAGTTGCCCAAGTTGTTGGTACAAGATGGGGGAAGAGAGGGAGGGATGGCAAAATTGTAAACTGGAAAATAAAGTGCTGAAAATCAATCTGACTACCTTAATTAGCTTTCCTCTACAGTCTGGCAAGTGACATGAGATGCTGACCATCTCTGACAAAAGTGGTTGAAGGCAAGGACCTGAGCACAAACCAATATTTTTCCCCAAAGTTGTGTTGCCACCTCCTGCCTCCAAACATGTGTCCATGACCCTCTAAACATTCTCTGCTAAACACTCACAGCTTGATAGCTAAATAAAGTATTTGAGAAACCTAATCTCAAATTAACCAAAGTTAAATGTACAAATGACAAATTTAAATCCCTAAAGATGACCAAAATGTGATGTCATGCTGTATATACAGTTAACAAATTTACTTTCTATATGTTCACCTATACAGCAGTGCACCAAATCTCGAAGTCTTCTTTGGCAGCTCATCCCAAGCTCAGACAACAATGATATAACTGCTTGAGAACACTGTCACCTCCATGTTTCTCAACATGTCACACCCATCCCAACCGAAACATATCACCACAATTTCTTCAGTGATTAATATCTTGCAATTCTCTACCTTACAGCAGTTTAGGAGAATTTCAAAACATAGATTATAGTGGCTCACAAGGATTGCCAGTCACCTTCTGAATGACATCTAGGAATGGACAATTAATGTTGGCCTTAACCACAATACCCACATTCCAAGAGTAGAAAAATAAATAGTGCTATAAATACACATTTTAAAAGAATACAAATCTAAAGGCAAATACTCCAGGTTGCAATTGCTTACTAATATATTTGAAGGTAACATATAGTGGCTCAGTGGTTAGCAGTGCTGCCTCACAGCACCAGGGTCCCAGGTTCAATTCCAGCCTCAGGGTGTCTGTGTGGAGTTTGCACATCTTCCCCATGTCTGCATGGGTTTCCTTTGGGTGCTCTGGTTTTCTCCCACAGTCCAAAGATGTTCAGGCCAGGTGAATTGGCCATCCTAAATTGCCCATAGCGTTAGGTGCATTAGTCAGAGGAAAAAAAAAGATCTGGGTGGGTTACTTTTGGGAGGGTCAGTGTGGACTGGTTGGGCCGAAGGACCTGTTTCCATACTGTAGAGGATCTGATCAATATACAGATCAGGTAAGTATTCTGAATTATTTTTACCCTGATTTGACCAGAGAATAACTTTAATTAACAGCAACCATTCCAGTGCTCAGTTCTGTGGCACTTTGTAATGATACGGTCAAAGATAGAGTTAATATTATAGCAGTTCTGAGAGATGGATACTGAAATATTTAAAAATGAAATCAGCTCTGTTAAGTTGGAAAGTTTTGTGACTTCCAAAAATCTTAAAGGAGTTTAAAGTCCCCATGGAGACACTGTCAACCATGTCAGAATTTTAAAATAAATTCCAATGAGGTTACAAAGTGCTGCCAAAGGCCTCAATGACTTGTTTCAAATGTTAACTGAACTATGAAGACTGTAAGGAATTTAATGCAGGAAAGAAACATATACCAAAAGTGTCCAACCCAGGGAACGGACTTATTTTAACCAGAAGTGGACTTCATTAAAATATCAAAAGCATTGTTTCTTGGTGACTGGTAAGTAGTATGTTTTTAAACCTACAATATCTGCAATTTGTCACACAATTCTGTTTCGCATTCTAGCGTTTTAATCATTCATATCAAAATAAATGAAGATTATTCATGTAATGACAGAAATGCAATATTAGGAGGTCAGTAAAATGTTCCAAAACAGGCCGTTACCTTGACATAATCAATTCTGACAAACAAGCAGGAAAAAGCTTTTTAATGAGTTCAAAATGGAAGTTTGAAAAAAACTGGAATTTATCCAAGTATCTACGCCCAAGATTGAACTATAAGAATTGAACAATCAACAGCCTTTGATTAGCAATGACTCAAAATAGTACAGAAACAGTTTAATTCCACCCGATTTACACCTCAGCCAGATATGAACTTTAGTCATATCCAGAGCAATTATTTGATCTGATACTTACATCACTAATAATTTCTCTGGAAGCTTTAGCAGCTTGGACCGGAATCGCATCCAAAAGCAGTTTATATCCACCATCCCGTAATTTTGCCCACGACTCCCTGTAGCGGACCTTTGAAACAACAAACAATTTTGGGAATAAGTGTTTGATGCAATTCCACTGCTTATTTTTCAATATTAAAGTCACACAGACCCACAACACAGAAGTAGCCATTCAGCACATGGAGTTTTTTATGGTACAGTACAAGGCAGGTTCATGACTGGCTGGAATACCTGCCCCCCCATTTTATTGGAAACCATTTGTCAATTAAGTGCATTGCAAGAAGCTGACTGGAAGTTTCCAATCAGGTCTTGTTTCCTGCAATGCCCAGGACCCGGTAGTGGTCATGCAGGGGCAACTCAAGCTGGGGCCCATTCTCGGATGCCTCAAGGCCCTCCCAAACTCCCTCAGTGTGGTCAGCTCCAGGCCATCCTGTATAACCACACACCAACACCCCCCCACCCTACAGTTGTGCCATAGCTATCCTATCTGTTCCTTAACTTAATTTGAAACATGGTGAGAGTTGGACTGTTACACTAAGTGTTCATTCAAGGCTGCTGCTTCTCACACAGGTCGAGCTTTCATTGGCCTTCCATCAAGAGCTTACCCAGTGCTCTTCGTAGGAGCAAGGCTTGTCTCAGTGCAATATAAGGGGGTGCCCTTTTCAAATTCTAAAGAAAGACTGTTTCTCCTGAATTGGCCAGGTTTCTGTCCCAGAAACAGATTCAACCTGTTTCCTGC
The DNA here is from genome assembly GCF_004010195.1 of Chiloscyllium plagiosum. Taxonomy (NCBI): domain Eukaryota; kingdom Metazoa; phylum Chordata; class Chondrichthyes; order Orectolobiformes; family Hemiscylliidae; genus Chiloscyllium; species Chiloscyllium plagiosum. Next base: position 35,373,235 of record NC_057731.1, read on the forward strand.
TCTTATAGGGAAAGTCCACCCACCAGAAGGAAGTTAATGCCTTCCCCCAGGCTGTGTTTGGTGGAGAAAAAGAATCTAATCATGCAGGAAGGTGTAAGAGTGCAGACACTGCTGACATCTCTTCCCATTGTCCTGACTAAGTTCATGGTGGGAAAACCTCTGGGGAGTATTATAGGTCCACTGCCATCAACAGTGCACTGAAGGGTCTCACTGAGCCACATTGTTATTCCGTGTTGGTTGGAGGGAGTCTCACCATCTAAGAAATTCAAAAGGAGAGCCCTATCTGGGCTGCTTGAGGACATCGGAGACTGGAAGGGATGGGTTCCCCCATTCCAAGGCACTCAGCATCTGATCCAGGGAACATGGATAGGCAACCAAGAGCCTGACACCCTGGACCTCACCCCAACTGTCTCCTTCCCTGCAACTTTCACACCACGGTCCCTCTCCTGCCCTCACTTCCCCATGTCCTGGGTTGTTTCGGTGATTGTAGGCCTTGGCTGCGTGTCTGACAAGCAGCAGCTGCAAACCTCCCCACCCACATTCCGCACTCCCACCCACTCCCTGACCCCCCCACTCCCCTCACCCCACCGCCTGCAGTGGTTCTGGTGGGAAGTGGAATAGAATAGATTAGAATCCCTACAATGCAGAAGCAGTCCATTTGGCCCATCAAGTTCACACTGACCTTCCTAAGAGCATCCCACCTAGACCTATCCGCTTATCCTATCCCTGTAATCCTGCATTTCCCATGGCTAATCCACCTAGCCAGCACATCCCTGGACCTTATGGATATTTTGGCATGGCCAATCTACCCTAACCTGCACTTCTTGGGACTGTGGGAGGAAACCAGAGCACCCAGATGAAATCCACACAGACATGGGGCAACGTGCAAACTCCACACAGAAATGCTAGCATCCGACTAGCAGCTCGCAGATAATGGGATGTCTGCCTCCCCTCACGCCTGATCAGGGAGTAGGCCTTTTACCGCCCAGGTAAGTGTCTGGCAATTAATGCAGTGGGGTCCTCAAAAAGAAAGAGAAGGCAGGACTTTCACTAGCTCCTTAGCCAGCAAGGTCCCCTATATGAAATATTGCCCACTGCGTCTATGCGAGCTCTTTATTAGGGTAAATCAAAACCTGGCCAACTTGCAACACGTAGTTTCTTACTCATTTTCTTTATTTCAGTTATCACAGAAAATAATTAACTGTTTGAGCTGAAAATCGTTTTCTCAAACACAGTTACAGCTTACTTTAAATTCAAACAATATAGCTTCAATTTTTGAGAATGCAGTTATCCAATGAGGAACGGCAGAAAGGCAATGTATTAAATAAAGCAGTTTTTAATGAGCCAATCAGTAAAAACATGAGAAAACATGATTCTCATCACACCTTGAATTTTGTGCCAAAATTATTATGTTCATTTTTTTAAAGCCATTCAATGTTATAATGTTGTCTTTTACTGTCCTGCAGCCAGAATCAAGTAGTTTTTTTTAGTACACCTGTGCTCTACGGCAGTGCAAATCAATTCGTTCAAGACTTCATATGATTTTTAAAAATATGAATCTTTTTACAAAACTTTGCTTGTCAAGTAAGAAATGTAAGTGTTGCCGAATGAGAGACTTTTCATTTACCATTGTCTGTAGCTGGCCAACATATTCAAGATGCTGAGTGAAACTTCCTCTACTCTGCCTGAATCTCAAAAAAACATCCTGGTCTAATCAATAAATAAGCATTCTGACAATTCTCAGTTCAGCTCTTTAGTCCTTTCTCTGAAACAGATTGCCAATTTTGTGACAATTTTATGACAATGAATCCTGATAAAACTACTAAGAAATACCTTCGAATTTATTAAGTTTTTAGAAGCTTATGCCCTCTCCTAGCTCATCTCCTACCTAACACCATTCATTTTATTTCCCTAGCATTACCTTGGTTTACTGGTTAATTAGGTAAAAACAATGACTGCAGATGCTGGAAACCAGATTCTGGATTAGTGGTGCTGGAAGAGCACAGCAGTTCAAGAAGCTCCTTGGATGCTGCCTGAACTGCTGTGCTCTTCCAGCACCACTAATCCATTTACTAGTTAATTAGTTCTCCTTTCAAACTTAGCCTCAGGAACTCTATATGAGACTAAAACCTGCAGCTCCCACTTAAAGGTTGAGGTACTACTGTTACACTACCAAGACCTTTTTTTAAATTTTAACTAATATTTGAACTTACATCTTCAAAGTATTATTTCTAGCTTCTTTCATGGGATACGGGTGTCTGTGGCTCTTCCCTAAATACCCTTAAAATGAGTGACTTTCTAAAGGTATCACCAGATGTTATGATGAGATTTGAATCTATATGTCAACAGAAATTAGTTTGGGGCCCTGGATTACTAATCCAGAGAAATGATCACTATGCCACAGCCTGTCCATTAATATCTGCAATAAACTTGACCTCATCAAAAGCGCTGTTGCCATTACATGACTTGCACTGCTGTGTTTACTCGTTAACCCTGTGTTACTGACCTAAATTGGCTGCCATCCCTCAATGCCTCAAATTCTAAATTTCCCACCTCTGTTTTCAAAAACCTGCATTTCCTTTCCTTTCCCTATCCCTCTAATCTCTTCCCCACAACCTTCCAAGAATTCTGCTTTTCTCCATTTCTGGCCTCTTGCAAATCACTGATTTTCCTATAGATAAAACATAATAAGCTATTCTTGCCATTAGAACAATTTGCATTAAACCATTCACTCTAACATATGAACTAAGCTAGTGACATAGTTATAAGTAGATCAAGAAGCTGATTCCTAAATCCTTATTAAACTTTGGCCAGTTGAAGAACATGTGTTTTACAATCTCATGTTAAGATTGAATAAAATTGATGATTTTTTTTAAATCAAACGTGTGTGGCCTGTGCTGTTACAAAAGTGACTAACATTAAACAGCAACATCAATGCAACCAGATCAACGAGCTAGCCAATGGTGCATAAAGACAGCTAGACTCTATTCCGTGTCTCACCTCGCTAATGTTCATAGCATTAGTTTTAGCTTGCAAAAACTCTGGGAGGTCTTTTGTCAGTGTGTAGTGATGCTTTATATTTTCTCCATCTTCTCTGTACAATCTCTGTCAAATGAAAGAATAAGCTCCATTTTAATATGTATCTAGGGCAACACCACCTCACATCGGTGGTGGGTGGGAGCAGTATCATTTCTTGTGAGAGAAATATGTAGATAACATTATTGCTATTGTACAAGGTTAGTAATTAAATAACAAATTATGCTTTTGCCTGTTTGCCAACAACTCAGGGGCAGGTTGCTACAGACGTGGAAATTGATTATGAATAATGTTATTATATTTTGTATTAGTTTAATTTCTGCACTATTTTGGGAAAGATATTAACCCATTTCAAATTAACAGTTTAATACCTCCAATAAAATAGCAGAATGAGGAACTCAATATGAGCATAATCAATGTTTGTGTTATAACACTGTTCACAATAAATTCCAATTTTATAGTCAAAGCATAATTTGATTTTTAATTAACATTAATTGTGAATTTTGAAATGCAACATGGGTCATACACTTTGCAGTTGAACATATGCAATTTAGAAGCTAATACCAGGGTTCCTCCGATTAAATCAGGTCAGTTAACATGAGACATGTCATTTCAATAGAACTGCTTCAATAATTTATACAACCAAACCATGACGCCAATTCTAAAAACAAGCAAGCAGTTTAGGAAATATTATTACAGAATCATCAAGTTGTTCCAAAAACATTTGATTTTGCAATGCTTTCACAATCACAATCTACAGAATACATTGACAATTATAATGATGGTACAAAGAGAAACTCCCAGATCTTTCTCGATGTGAAATTAACCTGCTGCAAACACAGGAACCTATGCTGGGACAGTAATACTGGGATTCACTTGGCCACTGTCCCGTCTAAAAAACAGACTCAGAGGCCATGACATTTGGGCTGGCACAATTGGCAATATGCCACAGTGTTCCCCAGACTTACATGAGCCCCATTTTCCAAGGAGAGGCAATCACAGGCTGATTGCCACTCCGTCCCTTCTTTTTTTTTTAAAACACAGCAAAAGAGCTGCCCATTTTTGAATGGAGATTCTGATCAGGCTCCCACAGAACTGCACAGCTGTACTCAGATTTGGAGAGCAGAACATAGTCAGGGGAGACAAACCACACCTCCTTTCTCACAGCAGACAGTTTCTGTATCCTATGACTTAAATGTCCAACATCATCAATTGCTACTTAGACCACTCCTGTAAAAGGTTAAGTTCATAAGGTAGGTGTGTGGTTAGGATATTGGAAACAAAGTGTGCCAAGTGGCTAGGGTACAGGTACAATGGGAGTCAGGTCCAATAGCAGGGAGGTGGGGTGTGAGGGTGTAAAGCCCCAAAGGCAGGTGGTGTGTTTGATCACTCAGCAGGGATTGTCAACTCCCACAGGAAGAATAGAGGTCTCAGAGTGTTGAGTCCTGGGGTTGTGATGGTTTGTCGGACCTAGTCATCTTGGTGGTGGTGGTGGGTGGGGGCAAGGGGGGAGGAAGTGGGTATCTGCTTCTGAGGGGAGGCAAGAGAGATGTCAGGTTTGAGGGTGATTGGGGAAGAGGGCTCAGGGAAAGAGATGGGATGTGTCAGGTTTCCAAGGTACAAGAAGAGAGACAGAGGTGTTAGGTCCTAGAGGTACTGGGAGATTGCAGAGTCTCAGCAATAGATGGGGTGGTGGGGACTGGCTCAGGTCAGGGTCCTGGGGTGAAAGTGATCTGGGGGAGGTACAGTTAGGGTTACATGGCAAGTAGGGAATTCCATGGAGTAGTTACTCAGGATTTAGATTAGGTGTTTAAAATTGGGGGCTACTGTTTCTTCAGTGAGTATTTAATTCAATGCATTGGAATTTTCTGAATTCCCCAATTCAAATGGACATTTTTGGAGAGTTCAAAAAATACAGGAATTGTCCAATGGAGTCTTCAATTTGCTGGGAGCCTGCTAGGTCAGGGATTTCACATGAGTATACAGATAAAGTTATACACTACCTATAGAATGCCATAAGATGATTGAATCATATTTGAAGATGTGCATATCTTTATAAAGCCCTGAGGAGATCAACCTGGAGCCCTATAAGCAGCTCCACTAAACACATCGAAGGAATGCAGCACAGACTTACCAGACTAATGTCTGGATTCTCAGTATAAAGTAATGAAGATAGATCTGGTAAGGTTGTATTCTCTCATATATAGAAGGTTAAAGGATGATTTGATTGAAGTTTTTGAAATATGAAGGGGGATATACACAGTAGAAACTGCTGGAGCTGGATGGGAGTTGGAGGGAAGAGCTACATCTGTTTCACAGCAAAGTTGGGAGCCATTTTATTTCAATAAAAGTTTGGAATTCTCTTCCACAAACAGCGCTTTATGCTCGGTTAATTGTCACATTTTAAGACCAGTAGATTTTTTGCTAACCAAACATATTAAGAGATATGGGGGAAAAAGGGAGTTTAAGGAGCTAGGTCATTGAATAATGGGATGGATACTAAATATTAAATTATTGTTCTGATGTCTTAATGCTCTGTACAAGTTTCTTGTAGAAGGTTCCTTCCTTCTACTGTAATGATAGAAGTAGCATTAGATACGACACTCATATTTTACAGCTGAATGTTTGAGAAAAGAAAAATTCACACAGTTACAGGTATATGACATGTTAATAACATTGAAAGACTTACATCCACAGCCTGGTTATAACTGATCTTGGCTTGTATCATCTGAGGAGAGTCTATTATGCTTGTAAATTTCAGGGAATATGGATGCTGACGATACCTCTTCTGTTAAGTACAAATTTAAAATCAAGAATTAATGTCTCTAAACATTGGTTACATAAAAGTCATTGTTGAGCAGACATTGCTTGTCAACAGATTTCTGAAAACAGTTTTCTGTATTTTAGTATCAATCACGGCTCACTTTCTCCTACGCACAACAAGCTTCTGAGTTCAAGATTTCTTCCAGGGCTGGTACACCAGCCCAATGTTGAGGCAGTGTTGCATTGTTGAAGGGGTTTTCTTTCACATGGCAATGGTAAACCAAAGCCTAATCTGTCTATTCAGGTCAGCGTAGAAAATCCCATACTATTTCAAAGGAGGGAGTTATCCCTAAGTGTACTGATCAATAGTTAACATTAGTTATCCCTCAAATCGACATTGTTAAGATAGATTATTCAGGCATTATCACATCACTAACGTGAGAATGTGTGACATGCAAATTGGCTGTCACAGTCAACATTTACAACTTGCAAAATGCTTCATTGGCTACAAACTTTGAGATGTTCAGTGACTGTAAAAAATGCGACATAAAATGCAAGTTTTTCTTTCTTATATGTTGTTTTTCAACAATGATCTTCTTTTTCACTGATGCAAAACTCAAGTCAAACCCGGAATGCTGTCTCAATAACCACCTGTGGCAAATTATTGCTGAAGTGAGATATCCGTGACAACTTCAGCATTGGAAAACTAGGCCGGGCCACTAATTGGGGGCCATTAAATTGAGGTTTTACAAGGATAAATATTGTTGATGTGTAAAAATAAAATTGCATTCATCTAACCACTTAATATATCTAAAATGTCTCAAATTATTTACCATACAATGGTTTGATTTCACATTTTGTTTCCTTCAAATGGACAAATAATTGTCATGCTCAGTAAAGTGCCTTCAAACACATATAGTGGGTTGGAAAAGCCATGGACAATGCTGCGAAAACATCTCATTCCTTGAAAGTGACTTTAATGATAGTCTGAATCATAACGATAGGTGCATGGGACATCAGTGTCATATTTTGATCAAAGAACACCATTTTAACTATGCAGCACCATCTCAACAATCCTGAAGAGGAGCTTGAAAACACAACATTTCAGAGTCAGGTTTGATTATTCCTTTTCACTTGGAAAACTGGCAAAAAGGAATGTAAAAGTTTTAGTTTTAATGAGGTCAGTGCTAGGCAATGGATTATATTTTCATTTTGGCCACCTGGTTTCTGATTTGGAAAAGATAATTTATGCATAAAGTACATTTTCCCCCATTTCCCACACTAAGTTTGTCTTATGGCTACTCTGTTGAAACTTTATTGCTGGAACAGCACAGCAGGTCAGGCAGCATCCAGGGAACAGGAGATTCGACGTTTCGGGCACAGGCCCTTGGCTACTCTGGGCAAGAATTCATTCGATGTATTAATCTACATATCTTATGAAAGCAGCATGGATGGCAAGCGCAATCATAATAGCTTGGACTTTTCGATAGTAACAATGACAAACTATGAGCATTCATCATCATTACTACATAAAGTTCAAACAACTCTGGCATCTGCATATGCGCAGTTACAGGTGGAAAACCTGAAGTTGCTGGCAGTGATTTCCTGCTTCTCAATAGGATGTACTGCCCACACCATCGCAGAGGGAAAACTCAGAAGTCACTAGAATTGATGTGATCTTCCACTCTTTACACTGTCAATCTCATTGTAAAAACTTGTAAGAAGGTCCTGCTTAGTTGAATGAAATGAATGCATACAACTGACTTTTAAGAAGGTGTGAAGCCTGATTGAAGGAACTCTCCCTCTCTGGCCCAGAAAATCTTACATTCTGTTTGTAGAAAAACAAACTTCTTCATTGTAAAGAAAAGCATTGATTATTAAAGTAAGGGATCTTTTTAAAAGAAATGATATTTCAGCATTTACCTGCACATTTAGGTGATTTTTTGCAAACAATTAAAAAGTGGATGATAATCAGTGCTTTTTTAACTTCTGGTTGCAACCTGTGAGAATTCTTTAATGTGACCAATGTAGATATTCATCTGGGAAATCTTAGAATTGCTTCCAGTGACTGACTGCTTGGCTTGTTTATTCATGTAAGTACAGAAAGAGAAGACTGCAGATGCTGGAAATCAGAGTCAAGAGTGTGCTAATGAGGGGCTTATGCCTGAAATGTTGATTCTCCTGCTCCTCAGATGCTGCTTGACCTGCTGTGCTTTTCCACTATCACACTCTTGATGCTTGCTTATTAATATCACTATTGCTGGCTGTCAGTGATCCTCCATCACTAAGGCCAGCAAATTAACAATGGGGAAGGTGAAACCCACACCAGTGTGATGGCAAGGTCTTTGTATGCAGCTTTCTTCAAGATGAGCAACAAACAGATCTCAAATTCTGTTTACTAATTGATGGGCACAGGAGGTATTCTTTACACTTACCTCACTGAACAGTTCTCCTGCCTTCTTCGCCTGTTCAGCATTCAAAGAACCACAAGTTATCCATCCAACACCACGCATCCAATTCAAGTCAGACTTGTACTGGTTCTGATAAATTGTGGAAAGTAATAGCCTATTAATATTCTCTGACAGGATTGTAAAACCCAATATAAATGCAGCAACTACTCTGGGAGGGTGGAGAGGTTGTGGGGGTGGTTCAAACACCGCCGCCACAATTTGAAGAGGGACTCAGTAGATGCCTTGAGTTTTGTGTTCTTCTGTTAATTCAGACTGGAACAGTTATTAATTGTTATTTCTCCAGGTCAGGATACCTTTAACAAAATGATTGGCATGAGTATAAAATGGGATTCCCTGTTTTATACCCAAGCCAACTTTTGTTTTGCTATAATTATTGCCAAGCAGGATAACATTCTTCACATATCCAAGAACAGCCCCTTCTCCTCTTCACCTCACCCCTCCAACAACCCCACTCCCACTATTAGTATTTGTGGCCAGGATTCATTTTCAGACTTAATCTCCCAAGACATGATGGTACAGGCATTTATCTGAAACAAGATAGCACCAAATATTGAATTAGCAGGCACCTATCAGGATATGCAGCATTAGAAGCCAGCAGACTTTAGCTCCATCTATTTACTTTAACTTTATGAAGTAACTATTTTCCAGCCTTCAATGATGCATGACTGCACTTAATGAGTCATGGACTTGACTTGAGGGAAAAACTTTAAGAAAACTCACTGTATAAATAATAATCTGCACTTCATAACCAGCTGCACTTTTGAATTAGTTGTCTTCAATACGCTGGCAAAATTTGTATAATGTGGTGACAAGAGTATGTTGCAAGGCAAAACGCAGACTTTTATTTGGCTTAGAGCTTCCAGTTTTGATGACTTTAAAACAGAATAAAACTGAAAACTCTAAATAAACTGAAATCCTATAATCTTACTTAATTGAATCCATGTTTTATCTGAGTAATCTTAATACTGTCAACATTTATGAGGCTTTAGAGCTTGGTGTATATGGTAAGCTGAGCCAAACATATAATTGGCCCTTAAACAGGAGGGTTGGCTGTTCTTTGGAGAAATTAGAGCATGGGGAATATTGCTCACAGGAATGATGTGCATATATCAGAAATGTAAATGAGTGGGCTTTTGCTGTGTACCATCTTGCTGATCCACCATATGTAGTACTATAGCTCTGGATGTTTCTGTTCCTATTTTCTATCAGATCTGCTGTATAAATATCTAGTTAGCAACTAGCTCAATGTGATTCAAATGTGTCGAGAATATGTTATTCAAATATGATGCAAATCAAATATAATATAGGCAGCTTCATGCTGAATATGTCATAGTAACCCAACAATATTCTCTGAAGTCAAAAACAAGATAGAATTTAAATGAAACTTATTTACATTATATAAAATGTATTACTGCAATCAAACAGGCCAACTGTTGGACTCTAAAATGCAGCTTACATTACTTTGCAGAGCATATGCTTTCTTAGCCCATTCAATTTTCATATCTCCAGGTAGGACAGTGTACTGATGAAATCTCTTCTTGTAGTCCCTGTCAGTGGCCAGGCTCTGAGCTTGTTTCGCATGTACCAATTCCAGCATATCCATTGTAAGGTGGATCTTTGTTTTCATTGCCTCGAATTTCTTTTTGTATTCAAGGTCACTCTGCAACTTGGAAGCTTGAATAGAGTGAGCCATCTGAGAGTCACCCATTACATCCTTCACCCCTATCAACTTGCCCTTTATCCTTTCATGCATTTCCTTGTACTTGACCTGTAAAGAAATTTTGTAGCGAGGTTAACGGGCTAATTGTGCAACGATGTTATCTATCTAATACTGCTTAAAAAGATACTGTAAGCCTGAAAAATTGCCAACAATTGTAATGAATTCAGAGAAAATATCTATCCAAGTAAGTGTGAACTTATTCTCCCAGTTTAAATTACTCTTTACTGTTATTCATCTATTGACAGTGAAGTCCTTCTATCCAGGCGTAAAGATGACACTATCTGTGCTGTGAAGCAATATGACAAAGCTATCACCTGGGATGAAGAGCTTCTCTCAAGTGTAAATAACTTCATAAAAATCTTCCCAATTTTTGATTATTGGTCTTCACCTACTGTCAGTTGAAAGTACAATTTTCCTAATCTTAAAAGGAATGCTAGATTCATGTTTCACCCGCTACCTTTTAATCAAATCTCCAATCAGTTCAGAGTTCTCTTCACCCATCCCAAATTAAACCTAAAATTGGCTTTCAGATGCTGAATGACCAACTGTGTTTCTGGAATTTTAGCCTTTTGTTAAACAGTTTAAGTATTCAGATTTCAATGTCCTATTTCCTTTGTTCTTGTCAAATTCATATGCAACACCTGGTTATAGCATTGTACAATCATACAATCAAAACATTTTTTAATAGAATTGTTGCAAGGATTGATTCTTGTTCAAAAGGTCCAAAATACTGCTCTGGCTTAAGTCGTTTACATTAAAACAAATCAATCATATAAATGAGAACAATTGCCGAATGTTCAACATGATTACATTGTTTTTCTAATTGGTGCATTCAAATCTGAATTTTAAACCATTCCGTTTTATTGGTGATATCATAATGACAATTGAAATATTTAAGAAATAGAAATTAAAAACTACGGGGCACGATTTGTTAATTTTTTGCCAGTTATCCTCATTATTTTTCCATGATGTTGCATCACAGCTTATAAAATATACAACTTACATCACTTGCAAGATCTCGTTTTGCCTTTGCTTCCAGAATTGCAATAGTGTCCAACCGCAGTTCAAAACTCTTTCCTTTTTGTGCCTCCCAGTCACTTTTGTAGATTTTCTTGATAAAACAAATTATAAAATAGTTTCAGCTCATAAAAATATCTTCTATTAAAGTTCAAATCATTCAGCAAAATGATAAGACCATGTAAGGATGGGCAATAAATGCTGGGCCAATCTGTGACACCCACATCTCATAAGTGAATTTTAAAAAAAGGCGTTGACTTGCATCACGTGGGTCTCAAATTAAAGTTGGGGGAAATTTCAATAAGAAGTTTCTCAATCCCCAATTACACAGTGGCAGCACAGACAGTATTCCATTTCTCCTGGGTTTTCACAGCTCTGCAAATGGAGTAACTGTGAATGAGCAGGAGACCCATTTGAGGATTCACTGTTCAGAGTGGCTTGTGCCAACATGTGTCCAAAGGGCTACATTTCCCTGGAAGGCCAGTTGGTGCCTTTCAAAACGCCTGTCCCTGCACGCTAACCCATTTCGGATGGGCTGCATCGGCTGGGGATTGGATCAGTGGACAAGTAGACCCACTCTCAAGAGCTGCCGGCTAATCTAACCAATGGACAGCCTTAGCATCTGAGCAGCATCCAACCTCAACAGCGGACACTGCTGGAACTGCAAGAAGATGCCAGGACTCCCAGGCTTTTAGAGCCAAGAGGGATCAGGAAACCTGGGGAAGGGGTAAGATCAGTGAAAGTCTGGGTTTTGCTGGGCGAACTTGGATGACAGTGGAGATGGGGAATGCCCTAATAGAATGCCTTCTGAGTCTGCCACTCAACCTCCATTGCTTAGCCATTACAAAGATGCTATTTCAAAACCACACCGTGCTTGTACTCCAGCCACTGCCCAGTGTTTTAAAGGCAGTGAAATATAATTTAAGCCCTCAGTTGCTATTTAATTGGGCAGTTAAGGGCCTCAAAATGCCTAAGGGAGTGCAGTCTAATGGGCCCTTACTCACTCCCTTTATTCTGGGGAACAACTTGGAAATGCATGGGATAGGATAAGCTGAACACCCAACAAAACCTTTGCACGCTCTCTGCCAAAACCATGCCCAGCAGGATTTCAATAAAACCAGTTCCAAGCTTAAACCTTGGATTTTAGGCAGGTGGAGGTGATGGGGGTTTGAGAGGGGTGAAGGGACTGAGGGATACGATGGGATGAAAGGGTGAATGATGTGACAAGATATATGCTTTAAGAAGATGAGGATGAGGGGGCTTTACACTAATCTGAAAAACAGGGCCAATATTTTTGGAATCAGAGGTGTGCCTTTAAACGTGGCAGCTTTGGCAATGACCCGACCTTGGCTTCACCTCAGGCTTACTGCCTACTGAAAGCATCCTTCAGGAAATGAGGAATTTGAACATCAGGAAAATTTATGACTTTCAATTTCTACCTTTATGACTTTGTTTCATTTCCCTTTGAAAGGAGCTGCTATTCACCTTGACAAGTTCTCCGATCTCCCTGTGCGACATACCCATCTGTGCCCAAATTTATTTATTTGTCTAGGATTACATGTTTTAAGGTTTATGCACGAATAAAAAAAATTATCAGGTACATATTGGTATGATATTAGTTTATATGGTTCTTGTAGTTAGACCTATTAACCTACTACAATCTTGCTCAAGGCAATGCCAATTTAAAAGAAATTCCTTTGGTATGTATCCATATGCTAGCCTCCCAATTTTAAAATAATTTTTGATCTCCTTGTCTTTATCTTTCTCTTTGTCTTCCCCTCATTCTAGTTCTCTTCAAAAGAGATATTCTTGTCATTGTTTTCTCTGCTTTTCTTCTATACACTTTTTGCCTCAAGCATACTTTGATACTTACAATTACAGACTGATAGATATTTATGGTAATTTAACATACACTGCTGTACCACATTAATTCATTTTTTTTAAAGTTATGAACAATGGGTTACAGTCCAAAACTAGGAATGCAGAAATCAGTGTTGAAATCCAGTCAGAGCGAGATGTAGGCAAGCACCAGATTATTTTAAATATTAAACTGTTTAACAGGTTGATAAGGGAATCTGATATACTCATTATTGATTCCAACTAGACTAACATCATGTCCGGCACGGTGGCTCAGTGGTTAGCACTGCTGCCTCACAGCACCAGGATCCCAAGTTTGATTCCAGCCTCGGGCAACTGTCTGCGTGGAGTTTGCACATTCTCCCCATGTCTGCGTGGGTTTCCTCCCACAGTCCAAAGATGTGCAGGTCAGGTGAATTGGCCATGCTAAATTGTCCATAGTGTTAGGTGCATAGCCAGAGGCAAATGGGACTGGGTGGGTTATTCTTCGGAGGGTCGGTGTGGACTTGTTGGGCCGAAGGGCCTGTTTCCACACTGTAGGGAATCTAATCTAATGTGATTATCAATTTCTAAAATAATTTAGCAAAGCCACTGTATGGTAATAGCACTGCCTTCCAAGAACACCCAAGAATTGGGGCAATATGGACTCTTGATAGGTTCATCCAAATCCCAAGAACAAATAGCAAGGACATACAATTTTTATTAGGGAGTATTGAATATCATTTCTTAGCTTGCACCCTTGCAGAAACGTCAAGCAGAAAGGTCAACTACCACACTCAATTAACATAATATGTAGCAAAAACCGAACTGTTGCTCTATGATCTCAAAATGTAATTAAGTGGCTTACTTACATCACTTAGGTATTTAGCATTTGCCTTGGCTTGTCTGAACAATGGCTCATCTTTGCTGATGCTGTACTGATGAAGATTCTGTTCACTTGTTGCCTTGTATGTTAGCTGCATAATGTGGGAGAACAAGGAAAACTTTTGACTCAATTTTTGAAACATTTTCATACATGAATTCTCATATTGGATAAGATGTGGGATTTCTAAACTTTTGAGTTTAACAATACATGGCTTAATATACCAATAAGTCTAATTATCCAGACTATGGCAGTAGCCCAATGCAAGACTGTGAAACAGGAATATTTTAATAGTATTTCAATACCGTAAATACACCTGTTGGACTATAACCTGGTGTTGTGTGATTTTTGACTTTGTCCACCCCAGTCTAAAACCCCAGTCCACATCACTCCTAATTCTAGATTTCCCTAACCCCTTAATATTTTATAAACATCAAGCAAATCCCCACTTAACCTCAAAATTCCAAGCAATACTATAATTTTGTAGTCTTTTCTCATAAGCCTTGGAAGTGTCATGCTGAAAAACTGCACCTCTTCCATGGTAAATATGTATTTTCAAAAGTGTATTGCCAGGGCTGCTTGTGGGTCCTCCAGGTGTGGTCTAACCAGGGTATTGTCTAGCTGAAACATGAACTCCTATTTTCCTTATATTCTAACTCTATAGATCGAAAGGCTTGCTACTCGCACTAACTAGGCTCAGTTTTGAAGAAATTCATTTCTAAGCGTCTTGTCTCTTGCAAAGAAATTTATGTTTGAAGCATCGGAAAATGAAGAGGGAAGAGAAACCCACAAAATTTGAAAGTATCAGATGTTTAGAAATAAACACTTCATTTTTTTTTTCCAAATTTTTCCCGTTTGATCAGCTTTGTTTATGGTGGAGGCACCCATCACTCTTTGAAAACAGTGCTTCTTTCATAAATGATCTCTCGTCACCAGTGCAGTACTCACATCACTTTGCAAATCTTGACTTTTCTTGGCATGAATAATCTGTGGAGTGTCTGCCACACTTGTGAATTTTAACGCGTCAACTCTCTGTCTGTACTTTCTCTGCCAGTTGAAAGAGTGCAATTTAATCTCTGACAATAGTGGACTTGAATTTAAAGCAAGTCAAACATCAATACATATCTAATCAAACAAACCATGATCAACACATAGCATAGTTTTAGAAATGACTATTAAACAAAATTAATTATCAGCATGTCTTCCCTTTTTTCCCAAAATTGTTTCTGAAGTGACTATAGTGTTTCATTAAAAACTCAATATTGAATGTTGGTAGATGGGACCTGGTTTGACACCAATTGAAAAAGTAATTCATTTTTAATATTCTCTTTTCAGATTTTAAAACTACATATTTTATTCACATAGTTATAATTTTAGTTTGTAACAGTCTTTTCACCAGCCTGCCTCTGCAGAATAAGGAACAATATATTGAGATAGACAGGAACGGAAAATTGTCACCTAGTGGCCTGCTGGCAGCAGAGCTTCAGTGCCCATTGGCAGATGAAAGGCAGAACAAATTTTGCATAACCAACAGTTTATTTTTAAAATAATAAATGAAGGTGGAAATTCAGCTTGCCCCACGTTACCATCATTGATTATGTCTTTCAACTCTCAGCTCAACATCAGCCTTTAGGAAGTTACAGCCTCAACAATCATCTATTTTCAACCATTATCATTCAATTAAAATCACAGGAACCTGTATCTAGTTACCGTAAACAGGAAGTATTAAGGACATCCTGTCACATACAGGCTGTACATCTGGTGTAATACAGTTCCCTTATTTATCACAAGCAATTTAGGGCCATGTGCTTAAAATGCAGAAAAACACGTGGGACAGTGGTTATTAAAACTGAAATCAGTAGAAGATACAAGCAAGGGAGACAATACCTTAATTTCAGAAATTTGGTGACAAAGCAATGTGAACAAATGGCTAAACAACAGAACAAGGTGATGTGGTTATGGTGAGGGGATTAAAGGCTTAATTCAAGTACTCACACCTTGAATGATGGATTAATCTGTCAGTCACCTTGCCATTCTTGTTTTATAAACTCTTGTCAAACTCAATATTTCAACACAAAGGTGGCTGAGTGATTGCTAAGGGGCAGTGTGTCACTGATGTTTATTACCAAAGAGAAACATCAAGTTAGCTTTATTGTCAGGTTAAACGGTTACATAAAGCGACAAATAATTTCATGGTCATCACACAGCTTCACCAAAACTCTCCAACTGTTCTTAAATAAAAGACGAATTCTCTGGGATAAAACTGAAATCTTAATCAAAAATATATTCACTGTCTCTGTGTAAGTATATTTGTGCATTTTTTGTTCATGCCTATGAATGGGGCTCCATCTTTTATGAATAATTCTGACACTTGATCAATCGGCTCCATTTGCATTAGCTGTTTTCAGATGAAAGCATGTGATACAATCAGGCTTTTGTTCCCCTTTCTTAGTTAAGGCAGTGCATGGGGCAATATAAATTGATTTGACTGTTCTCTGAATCTTGGGCAGGATATTGGTAAACTAAAGAATCTAGCAACCATTCCCTATTAAAACACTCATGTTGGTATTCAAATCAAGCAGCCACTTCCTGAACAACTGGCATTTCAAAATTCTGGACTTGGAAATACAATAGAAGCCAAATGCATAGTTTCAAAATTGCTTATGCTGTGACACATTGGTTGAATTGATGAAAGAACATCTGAAATATTAAAACTTATCATTCTCTTTCAAATGCTGACTGACTTGCTGTGCTCATCCATTATTTTTGTGGTTATTTTGTTATATTTCAACAGCATCTTCTCAATCTAAACTGCAAAGCCAGATTTACAGTGCAGAAGTAATCCAAAATCTATCCTACATTGTATTCGATCTCATGACACGCTGTTTAGAGCAGCACGGTGGCTCAGTGCTTAGCACTGCTGCCTCTCTGCACCAGGAATCCGGATTTGATTCTTCCTTCAGGTGACTGTGTGGATCTTGCACATTCTCATTGTAAATGCGTGAGTTTGCTCTAGTTTTCTTCCACAGTCCAAAGGTGTGCAGGTTAGTGGATTGGCCATGGGAAATGCAGGTTTATAGGATAGGGGGGTGGGTTTGGGTGGGATGCTTTTCAGAGGCTGGTGTGCACTCAATGGACTGAATGGCCTGCTTCCACACTGTAGGGATTCTATGAATCTACGTTTAACCCACAATGTGGATGTTTTATAGAACATGAAATTGAACTCACTTATGGCCTGTTTCAGTTCTGACAGGCAGAAATATCTCTAAGCTTCACAGACACTTGACATGAGTGCAGACAGACTTTACTATCTTCCAGATGTGACTCACTTTACTACTCAAACATCCAGCTGTTAGCAATTCAGCAATTTTAGAATTATTCCCCTTCGTTCTCACCTGATAATACATTATGGCTGATTTAGCCATTGCATATGTTCTGCCCTTCTCTTAACTGCAGAATGTTCATGGATTCCAAAATTATTAATCTTATACCAGGAATATGGTATAGTAGTTCAATTAAGATTACTTAAGAGCTTATATCAGTTATTACTTGTCTCATTGTTCCCCAGTTACTATGACATGTTGTGTCACATGTTAAGATGATCTGGTAGATAATGCAATAAATTAGTGCTGGTTATTGCTCCCAGTAACCTGAAGTGAAATATTCATCAGTGTCATTGCAGGGAATCACGAGATATCTTGTGGAACACAGCTGGTCCTTAGTGCTCTCAGTAGTGTGATTTATTTGTATAATGTGCAATATTAATAACAAACTTGGTAACATGTTTGCACACCATTTCTAAGGCTTGCCATTTTGTTAAAGTGTCAACTCATTTAAAGTAAGCTCTTAACATTTCTGTTAAATTAGCAAAGAAAATTCATGCAAATCCACTAATGTGCTAATTACTAACACAGATGTACAATTCTAATCTATTTATCAACTGTGATGGCACAGGTTTAAATGCCTACAAATTGAGAAATAATTGCTCACGAGTTTCCATGAACAAACAGAATTCCTATCAGAGGACATGATTCAGTCAAGGCTAAAGTCACACAATTAACAGAAAATTACATGTTTAGTCCTGGTCAGTTTGTATTCTCACCTCACTCAGGATGTCCCCAGCTTTCCTCGCCTGTTCCACGTCCAGACATCGTTCTGCCTCCCATCCTACACCTTTCATCCATGTCAGATCTGCTCTGTACTTGCGCTGTAATTTAAAGATTAAAAAAATGGCTTTTCTGTTATGCTGTTAATGTTGATAAAACCCAGTTTATAAACATCATTGCCTAAAGGGTACAAAAAACAAAATGATTTTCCATGCAGTATTCAAGCAGCATACATCTTTTTAAAGACATTTATGCAAGATATATGTACCTCTTGGTACAGAACTACTCAATAATCAACCATTAGTTGATCTGACCAGTGCAGAGTTAGTTGATCCCAGTGCAAATAGTCCCAGCAACCCTACAAAATTTCCAGATCATAACTACTTTCATGTAACCCTTGCTAGAATGATATATATAAAACAGTTTAATGCTTCCTGCTGCGCTTCTCCAGCAACACATTTCCATCTAATGCTTCCATAGTCAAGCAGCTTGCTATTGAGCATTACACAAGCAGATCTCTCATTTTTTGGGGTGATGCTGAAAGTCTACCCAGCTTTAGATACTCCATTAGGAAAGACAGGAAGGGGCAGCACTGAGAAATATTTAAAAGGTAATAAAATAAGGCTGTATTAGCCTTTAATTACTTGGTATGAGTACAATTTCCTTCATAGTAAGACCTATTTCAGTATAATATTTTGTAATCTACACTTCCCCTGGGCATATCTTTTGTTTCTTTACCTGTCCCATTACCATTCCCTTTAGGTACCGATTCTCCAGCTTTTTTGTAAGTTAATGTCTCCAAACCTCCTTCCTTTTTGCTCTTCATCCTCCCTCCCCCATTTCACCTGTTTAAAACTGATACATCTCTAAATTTTGCCAGCTCTCGTGGAGGATTGACCTTAAATGTTAACGCTGTACACAATTCTCTGTTAATTCTCTCCACAGATGCTCCCTGATGTGCTGAGCATTTCCAACAGTTTTTAAAAATTATATATAATTAGGTTCTTTCCAACCTATAACTTTAAAGCAAATAGCCTACAAAATGAAGAGACATAATTCGTTAAGACGTACAGGATTAAATAAACAAATCAGACATAATTTTGAATCATCTTGGCCCCACCTCACTCTGTAACCCATAAGCTTTCTTTGCCCATGTCACTTTCATGTCATCTGGCTCCAATGTATAGTCATGGAGCCTCTTCCTATAATACAAGTCACTGGCCAATGCCTGGGCTTTCTTGGCATGTATCAGGTTGACCATATCCAGTGGTAGGTGGAATTTGGTGTTTGTTTCCACAAAGTTCTTCTTATACTCTACCTGTTGTAAACAAAAAGTAAAAATTAGCCATTTGAACAACAATAACAACAATTTGTATCTATGTAATACCAGTAAGTGTGAAGGCAGTGAATTGTGAACTACAAACATCTGATCTAATGAACAACATTTTAGAGTAACTTAGATCATATTCTGGATATATATTTTTCTGTGGTTATAGATTACCAATATATAAATCAATGACTAACTTAACAACATAGTCAACTTACCGTAAATTTTAACTTCTATCTATTATATAAAATGGTAATTTTCCTTTTAAAAAAGTAAAAGATCACGAGTAGAGAAAACAGAATCCAATGTCAGTTGGAAGGGAAATTTAGCTTCTGATGGCTAATGTGCTAATCCATAATGATTTTAAATTGCATATTGAGCTGAAGTAAATAATGGGATTTTGATTTTTCTTATCTAATGTACCTCACTGCTCATCTTGGAAACCCGCAGAGAATGCAGAGTCTTCGAATCATATACTTTGCTTCTCATTGCTTTGCCCTTGGTTTTCTCATATGCTTCTTTGTATTTTATCTTTCAAACAACACAGAGAAAGAAAGGAATTAAATTAAAACATGTAGCAGTCGGCTGGTGATAAAGAGCTAAAATAAATTATTTAAACACTTTTTCAATCTTATGGGCCTGGAAAGGATCGTTTGCCTTCATATGATATTTCTTTGCCTTATACTCTGTCAAGGCATCAAACTATTTATTTAATAAAAGTTAAAATAGTGGTGAACAAAATGTCATTAAGTGTTGTACATTAATATCACAAGCTATCATTTCTAGACTGTTCCATGTTGGGATGGGTACAGGCTGCCTGGTGCTAAGAATATACCAAATTATTTTTGGAAATTATATGGTGCATTTGAAGTTGAACAGGCCATTCTGCTAGGAAACTTTATTACAATAACCATTTGAACTGATAAAACACCTCAGACATAGAATAACATCCCTAGGCACTTCACAAGGTTGTAAGGGGTAAGGGGTTGGTGGTGCAGAAAGCCTAAAAAAAAAGAGGAAAAGATTAGGATGGGTGGGCAAAAGCTTGGTCAAAGATACACTAAAGGAGGAGAAGAAGATCGATTGATTTAGGAAGCCAATTTCAGACCTAGGTGGGCAAAGCCCTGTCACCAAAATCCAGCTAAAGAGAACAGGTGAGACATGAAAGGCTAGAATCAGAGGACTGAGCATTTAGAATGCTGGAGGAGGTTACAGATAGGCAGGGAGGGATTTAAATGTAAGGCTGAAACCTGGTCATTGGAGGGCTGGGAATCAAATCAATTCTAAGGAAGGGTCTCTCAACCGGAAACATTAACTCTGACTTGTCCACAAATGATGCCAGACCTGCTGAGCTTTTCCAATAACATCCACATTTCTTCCATTTTTTATTGACTTCGAATCAATGTTGGTCAGTGTGGATGGGGTAATGGTGGGAGGAATGTGGTGTGAGAAGTAGAATTTTGGAGAAGTTGGTTTACAGAGCTCAGATGATAGGCGGCTAGCTAGGAAAGCACTGGAATACTGTAATCAAATCTAAAGACATCAAATGTATGGATGAGGATTTCAAATGTACAGAGCTGAGGCATGATGAAAAGTCATGATGATGCCAAGATGGGTGAATGGACTTTATATGATAGGGAGGATATGGGGCAAATAGAAATCCAAGATTACAAATAATTCCCTTGAGGTGTGGGATGAGCTCAATCACATTACACCTGACTTATACCTTCACCCCATTTAACCGCTTTTGATCTACAAGCTTTGAAAACATTACCTGAAGAAAAAAATGCATTTAAACAACATTCACAGCATTCTGGAGTAGATATTCCCAAATATCCAATTGCTTTTCATTCAAAAAAATGTTTCCTAGCTTTCCTGGTAAATGGTCTAACTCTAATTTTAAGATCTTATCACTTTGCGAATTACCCAATCTGGAAATATAGTTTCCCTACATCATCCAACCTTTTATAATTTTAGACAACTCATTTAGATCACGCATCATCCTTTGAACACATACAGAAACCATCATCTTATATTCTATTTTATCACAACGTTGAGCCAGTCAGAAACTTGTGACCCAGATTTTGTGTGGGCAGCTTTGAGAACTTTTTCACAGAATCGTGGATGTAAAATGTGTTTTGCTGTAATGACTCTCTTCCAGAAATATATTCCCATGCACATGGGAATCTTGAGGCTTACTGACTAGACTGAACAATAATTAGTTGTCAGCACTCATTTAATTTTCATCTACTGTCAATCTTGTATAAACTTGAAGTATATTCTATTAACTTTTATTAACCTGCACTATAGTATGCCTGACAGAAAGAAACCGACAGTGTCAATGGAAACGGGTTTGCACATAGTTTCACGAAAGCTGATGAGAAAGAAAAGCAGCAACTTACATCACTTGCCAGCTCCCCGGAGGCTTTGGCAGCTAAGAGGGCTATCGAATCCAACTTCACATGAAACCCCTTGCCTTTATTCTTTTCCCAGAATTCTTTGTACTTGATCTGAGGACACAGCATTTACTCAAATTACATATTATACATATATGTGTACATGTAAGATTGAGAAAGCAGCAGCTTCCTTTAAATCAAAAGTAACTAATCTGAGAAATTGCAGGAAGGAATGCAACACAGAATTCTTGCAGCAAACCCAAAATGAACCATACAGCTTCTCTCAATTTTTAATCAACTTGCTCAAGCATGCATTGCTGCATCTCTAGGGCTGCTGAGGGATGAACCTAGACCTCCTGGCCCAGAGGTAGGAACACTGCCGCTGTACTACAAGAGCTCCTTAACTATATTGTATATATCTCTTTTCAATTACAGTCAGTGCTAACTCTTAAGAAGCATTTCAAGGGCAATTTTCATTTTTGTTCACTGGTATTCATCAAAAGAAACCCTGATTTTTCACAATCTCAGGATGCCCCAAAGATCTTTACAGCAAATGAGATTTGCTTGGAGTACAGTCACTTTTGCAACGTTGAAAACACAGGAAACAGGTTACACACAGCAAGCTCCCAGATACAGCACTGTGAGGATAATCAGAGAATCTGTTTGTTAGTGATGTTGTTTGAACCATCAATATTAGCCAGGCCCATTGAGATAACTCCCCTGCACTTCTCCAAAATTGTACCATGGAATCTTTCATATCCATCGGAGGGGGCAGATTGGGTTTTAGTTTATCTAAATTTCTGCACCTCCCAACAGCGCAGTACACAGCTTCTGGACACAAAAGTAAAAATGCTTCCAATAGGAGCCACAACTGACACTAATCGCCAGTGAGAGGACAGAAAGTGGAATCTTCAAAGTTAATTAACTCACAAAATGCTGCTCAACGGAAGGTTCACTCATTCACAATTCATCTTGACTGAGTCGCATTTTAGGAAAATACTGATATCTACAGTCCGTCAGTCAGCACTATTCTGATGAACGGTCACACTCAAAACACTAACCCATTTTATTGTTCCTTTTCCGATAAACTTGCCCATCACTTCCAGTATGTCTGACTCCCAAGAGAGTTATACAGTTAATGAATTGAGATGGAATAGTAAGATGGAACATTTCTGGTCCTATGGAGTTCAGTTTGATGACAGCAATAAAAGCAAATATGGATGATCTTGGTGAAGGCAGGTGAGCATTGGAAGCATCTACCTATGCAACAGCAGTAAGTCATCATTAATGAGCAATTCAAGCCTTCAATGGAGGCAGATGGGAAGCACGCAGTCAGTTAGATAACCAACCACTTTGCTTGCCTGCCAAGGAGGTGGCCAGCTGAAGCTGTTTAAAGTAGCCAGTAATTGACCACATAAGGGCCTTCATTCCCGTTAATCAAGAAAGTCACCTATGGATCTTCTCACTCGGCATTTAACTGCAGCAACAGTGAGAAGGGGGCAAAAAGCTCTGCAGAGTGAAAGCTCACTAATAATTTCCCTTTCTCACCGCCTCCAGCAGGGAATATTTCTATCCATACTCTTCAATATAATGTCAGGAACAAAATATGGCAACTAAACTGCACACAGGAGATTCCCACCAATGACAATGTAATAATGACTGTTTCCAAGTTGTTGGCTGAGGTAACCATTGATTATGATTCCAGGGAGAAGGCCAAATTGTGCCTTGGGATGCTTTAATTCCTCCCAAGTGGGAAGGCAAGAGCTTGTTTTTTGTGACCTACAGTGCTTACTATACTCCCTCAGTACTTGGAGGTGCTCATGCCTATGGAGGGAGATGTAAATTTACAACCTGACAGAGAGATGGCAATGCCAGTACTAAACCATAGTTGGCACCTATTTGGTGAACTGACATATTTGAAAAGCCCCACGGATTTAGTGCATCAGGGTTAACCAGTATGCTGAATGCGATGTAATTAACATAAAAACAGAGATCGGTAATTCAAATCTTGTTGCAGTCAAAACAGAATGTGAAACGATCTTATGTTAGAAAAATCTCAAATGTAAAAGCAACTTAATGGAACTTTGCTGAAAAATACATGCAAACTAAGTCAGATTGCTGAGATGGATGTTACAGTAACTTAAATTAAATAGTGGAGCACCTTTTGACCAAAGAACTTGGAAATTGGTAAGTGCTGCAGGGACTGAACAAACGGGAATAACAAACATTAAAAGTTGCTGTTTGTGTAGAATAAGGCTGCCATCTCCTGGTCTCTTGTTAGTCAAACATCACTTTGCACCACATCAACAGACAGTGAGGAACCGTAAATGCTATTTATCAGGCACTAAGTGAAATATTCACTCAGATTTATATCTTACTCAGCTCGTAAACAGAGAGGCAGGTAGATGCACTTTAGATCCAGTCAACCACAAAATGTGATGGCAATATGGACAATTGTT
Source organism: Chiloscyllium plagiosum (assembly GCF_004010195.1). Classification (NCBI taxonomy): domain Eukaryota; kingdom Metazoa; phylum Chordata; class Chondrichthyes; order Orectolobiformes; family Hemiscylliidae; genus Chiloscyllium; species Chiloscyllium plagiosum. The sequence continues at coordinate 35,397,249 of NC_057731.1, forward strand.
TCAGTACTGCAAAGACTGGAGAGAATATCTCCTGCTATGTCCTCTCATCTTCACCAGGATGGATACCTTTTGTACCTTTGCTAGTCTTAGGCCAGCCTAGCTAGGTGGGAGATCGGACAATAATATTACCATACAAGTAAAACAAAAATGTTAGTTTACTGCAATATCAAACAAGATTCTGCTGGATTTAATACTTTACTCGGTATACAATATAATTTCCTTGAACAAATAAAAAACCTCTTCTGAGCATTTCTTCTCTCTCAGCCAGTGTACAAGAAAACACAGCAAATAGGTATAATCATAATTCCTTCTAATATGAAACAGCCAGTAAAAAATAAGTGGAGTCAAAACTATAAATTAATTGGTTTTTAGCAATATTTAACCATCCCATTCATCAAATTCTCTGAGATTTAGTTTTAAATTCAAACTTTATGAAAGTTCCAAATATAGCAAACAGTTAAAGCTGATTGAAAGGCAAAATGATCCTGTGCTCCAAATCAATGGGGAAATTTTAGCATCTCCTACCCAACCACAACCACATTGTGCAGCATTCTGACTTGTTAGAAGTAAAAGCTACTTTAAATGTTGAGTGAACATGAGCACCATGCAGAAGCAGAATGGTCTTCTTTAAGTATGTAAATTGGGTTCACAGGGCAGGAGTGGCATATTAACTTGGGGTTGGAGTGAGGGATCTTCCCACCAGGTGATGGTTCTGTGGAGGTAAGCACCTCAAGGCTCCACAAGATAGCCTGGAGGCCTCACCTGTCCCAGGCTTCCTTTCCCCTCAATTAAATTCAAATACTCTTGTTATATGTGTACCTCAACTTTAAGAATTCCACGTGGTGTGTGCATACAATGTTGTAAATCTACCTGGCAGTTATCCTGCCGTCGGTCTAGGGGCTTTACACACACACACACACACACATCCACCAATTGGGTTAATGTAATGTTTGCTTCATAACTTACAATGCGTTTATTGTTTTAAATAAACTAACCCACAGAGTTGTTAATCCCTGATGAGCAACTGATCACCAGACCATTATCATTAACATGACAAGGTGAACAATGTCATTGCTCTCAAAGCAAAATATGCTAATAAGGCTTTTCAAGCTTGAAAAGTCAACATGCAAGTTAATCTAGAGGGGAAACATATGATTAACAGCATTAAAGTAAGGAAAAAAGGTACATGAGATAAACCCTCTGAGGTCTTTGCTACTATATCAGAGTATGTTCAAAACACAATCCTAATCAGGAAGTCAATTTAACCCTCTTGGCAAAGGCAAAGGAGCAGTCTGCATTCCAGATCAATAGCACACAAGGAAATGTTAAAGGCACGCTGTCAGAATATCCACAAACTCCCTACACTAAATTGGGGCACAGCAGACCTCCTAATAGAATTAAAATGCTAAAACAGCATTCAAACCTAGGCTTTCTAGATTCTGGGGTTGCCAATGGGGGAAAGACAAGCCATCAAGATAGCTCAGAAACTGATAATAAAAGTTTACACGGACTTAACACATGAAGATTAACTGCCAAAGGCGCTAAAAGATCCCCAAAACCTAAAGAACCACATTAGAAAAGTTCAGAGTCAGAGTAAAAATTCAATATTAATTGGCTATGATTCATGTAATTTAAAGAGAAGTGTACAGACAACATAGATCACTCCATGAGCAGAGGTATGGAGAAAGGCACACTGTGATTTTATAGATGGGGATTCAGCAAATAGAATTGTTGGTTTGGTGGTGTTAGCCAACCCTACAGACATTTTCCAAAGAGATTTGCCAAACAAATTTACATCCTCAAAGAGCTACCAAGGGGTGGACTTAACTACAAAGTGATCCTTGTAAGCAATGCAGCTTGCAGGTTCCAAGCATCAACTAGATGGCTTACATAATGCCTAGAACATCCAAATGTAGGAAAATATGTGGAAGATGTGAAGAAAATGACCATCTTCCAAGCAAACATGCAAAGCATGTCGCAGAGAAGGCTATTGGCAGAGGAAATGAACAAAGGCTGATGATGTTACAAAAAGCTGTGCACTAATCCAAATAGACCACATGCACAGAATCTTCAAGCTACAATGGTATCCTGCCAGAGATATACACATGATGTGACTGACAAACCAGAATCAGATTATGTACATGACAAGGCAATGAGTGGCAAACATGCTTCCTACTGTAAAACTTATGGAAAACATCAATGTCATCACAAGCTCTAATCTGTTTGCAAAAGTCATAAGTATCTGTCATCAGAAGATAATGACAACTTATTATAGATTGCCACAGTGGCAACTGCCATTATATTACCTCTGCAAAGTCCACATATACAAAAAAGCCCAAAGACATGAGATAACCTATAAATGTGAAAGATTTAACATAGTACTGCAGAACAGGTACAACCAATCAATCAATGTTGTTGTTTTATAGATAAACCAGCATGTTATAACCTTGCGCTAGTCACAACACATAGAATTATTAAAACAACAAAGATAATGAAAATAGTAGGAAAATATTCAAGAAACACTCATAGAACTGAAGGGGAAAGACGAATCAAACACTTCACTTGCTTCTGAAAAAGTGGAGCTAAAATTTCAGCTTTCTGCTGTGAAGAGACAACTAAAAGTTCAAGAGGAAAAAGCTGAACCAAGAGTTCAGGATAAATCCAGACATAAGTATAGTCTGTGTGAAGAAGAATTATTTAGGGCATACCTCTGCTCAATTCACACAGATGAATGAAGAGTTAGAGGAGAATGGAAGGAAGCAGGATGAACTATACACTCTGTATCAATATTCCCACGCAAAGATTGTTGGTGTATAAGAATTGGTGCAACATGCATACTAAACAGATCAGGCTCAGCAGCGGCAGCTACAGAAACATTGTTTTGAGCTCAAACCAATGCTGGAGAAAATTACAGACCTGCAAAAACTGTTGAAAATGGACAGTGCACACAAAAAAAAATGCATATCATGCATCTGGCAGTCCTTTCAGAAATAAATGCCAGCAATGTGGAAGGACATAGGGAAAACAAAGCACCCACTGGTGCAGCCAGTGGACAAGGCCTATGCTTCAAAGGAAATAAAATGGAAGAAGAAAGTTGAAAAGTTGAAAGTTTCTGCAGGTGTGTGAATGGCAGTGCTCTCCTACCCCAGCCCAAATTATATAAAACATAGTTGGTGTTCCATTCCAGCCTAGTTTGGATAAGATGTCATCATTAGCATTGTAATGTGGCTCAGCCAACAAAACAAGTAGTCAACAAACCAGTCACTCACTGAGCCATATTCACAGGACAAATCTGTGTGGGAGGAGTGAAGGGTGGCTTTCCTGACCAGAGGTTGATTGAGGCCTTTAAGTAACCACCTCATCGCACCATTATTAGTGGACTCCCAAACCACTGTTAGCCCTGTCAGCTGTGCCTGGAGCCAGCTGTGTAGGTATGTAAAGGGGGGGAATATCCTTCATTCTTAGGCTCTACATAACCATTTGAAGGACCTAGCACTGAGAGGGTGATCCTCCAGAAAGTCAATCTCCTGACCTTGCTTCAGTGCACTGGAGATCATCTCCCAATCACTCTATCCTGCTTACACTCCCCTCTTTCCAGGATCCAACAATGAAGCCTCCTGTAGGCCCATGGGTCCCAGTGGTGCTGCTGGTATGGGAGAGCTGCCAGAACACTCAGTCTTTAGCCTTGCAGGATGGGATTCCTGCCATTCTCAGTGCTTCATGCAACAGGAGGCTGTTGCTGTGTGGGTTATGTACTTGTTTGCTTTGAAACAGCACAGCCTCCTGAAGGAAAAAACATAGCAATCCCAGCAGTCTCCCAGCTGCTGGGTGATACTCATCACCAACATTAAACCTCACTCTCTATTAGACTTCTAGTGCATTAAACCCATCCCCTCAAGCTGTTCAGAGGAATATGGATCTTAAATACTTTTTGTGATTTTAACCCTACTATGTTGAAAAGTTTCAGTAATATTTACAACACTGGCAACTTCAAAGATTATCAAGACAAGAAGGATAACAATCAAATTAATGATCAAAATAATAAAATTATCCTTGTAATCAAATATCAAGCTCCAAATTGATATTAGGTTTTGTTACTCACATCACTGTACAGTTCAGCATTAGCCTTGGCTTTAAGTAGATGAGGAACTTCAAGAGGCAAAGTGTATTGGGTTTTGGTCTTTTCATACTGTGCCCGATAATTCAACTATAAGGAACAAACAGAGGCAAAGGTTTAGCAAAGGTCAGAAGTGGAGTTATTGTACAATGTTCAGCATTATTTGTGACTCCTCAGACATTGAAACAATCTATATTCAAATGCAACAAGACATGGACAATATCCAGGCTTGGACGAACAATTGGCACATAACATTCACTCCACATGTCAAGCAATGACCAACTTCAATAAGAGACAGACGATCTAACCATTGCCCCTGAATATTCAATGGCATTATCATCACTGAATCCCACACTATTAACTTCGTTGGGATTACCATTGACCAGAAACTTAACAGGACTCGCCATTATAAATACAATGGCCACAAGAGCAGGTCAGAAGCTAAGAGTACCAAAGCGAGTAACTAAGCCTGTTCACTGTCCACAAGATACAAGTCAGGAGTGAGCATGAATATTCCCCACTTGCCTGGATGGGTGTAGCTCCAACACCACTCAACGAGCTTGACACCATCCAAGACAAAGCAGCCCCCACTTGATTGGCACCACGCTCAAGTATCCACTTCTTCTATTACTGATGCTCAGTAGCAGCAGTGTGTACTGCACACATTCACCAAAGATCCTTAGACAGCATCTTACAAACCCACAACCCTTCATTCTAGAAGGATAAGAGCAGTGGTACATTGGAACACCACCACCTGCAGAGTCCACTTCAAGCCAATCACCATCCTAACTTGGAAACATACACTGTCGTTGGGTCAAACTCCTGGAATTCCCTCCCTCAGGGCATTGTGGTCTACCTACAGCACATGGGCTGCAGCAGTTCAAGAAGACAGCTCATCATCACCTTTAAGGATTACTAGTGACAGGCACTAAATGCAGGCCCGGTCGGCGATGCCCGCATCCCTCTCTGTTAATTAAACTACATAAAGAATACAATGCACTAAACATATCCACCAAATTGTACAAAAAGAATGTTTACTCATTCTTCCTTCCAAAAGTTTTTGCCAGAAATGAAAATCAGCCTGTGGTTAAAGAATATCTTTGCAACATCTCTTTAAAAAAATCTTCCATTAAAATGGATAATTTTAAAGCAATCACACATCCATATTGTTGGCAGTACCATCCTAGGTAATGCGTGCAATCCCATTTGCTGGTATAAAAGTTGGTACTTTCAAGACTTACATTGCTTAGTTGCTGTGCATTAATTTTTGCTTGTACTATCTCAGGAGTGTCTGTTACTGATGAATACTTCAACTTATCCACTTGTTGTCTGTAGTACATCTAAAAGGACAGGTAAAAGTTTAAAGTAATATAAAAATGAGTCATTTCAAAATGGGACAATGGATGCCAGATATAAATATCAAATAATAATTAATGAAAATTAATGCAAGTACTCTATAACCAAACAATCTCTCAGTCATGACAGAATTATGGTATTATATCACAGACCATTTGGCCCATCATGTCTATGGCAGCTATCTGACTCTGTTGCCTATTTAGAGCTATTCACTGTTCTCTACAGTTACCTTTTACAGATATTTATCTATTTCTGTTTTAATGTCTATTTAGTTTCCACCACTGCTTCTGATAGACTGTTATATCCTAACAATGCCCTGGATTAAAACAAAAATCAATCACCCTACTCTTAGCACTTAGAAAATAAAACATTACAGTGCAGTACAGGCCCTTCAGCCCTCGATGTTGTGCCAACCAGTGAAAATAATCTGTTGTCCATCTAACCTACACCATTCCATTATTATCCATATGTAAGCCCACTGAAATGCCCTTAACGTCAGCGAGTCTACTATTGTTGCAGGCAGGCCGTTTCATGCCCCTACTACTCTGAATGAAGAAACTATCCCTAATATCTGTCCTAAATCTACCACCCCTCAATTTTAAGCTATGTCCCCTCATGTTAGCCTTCACTATCCAAGGAAAAAGACTCTCACTGTCCATTCTATCTAACCCTTGATTATGTTATACGCCTCGATTGAGTCATCTCTCAACCTTCTTCTCTCCAACAAAAACACCCTCCGTTCCCTCAGCCTTTCCTCATAAGACCATCCCTCCATACCAGGCAACATCCTAGTAAATCTCCTCTGACCCCTTTCCAAAGCTTCCATATCCTTCCTATAATGTGGTGACCAGAACTGCACACACTACTCTAGCTGCGGCCTTATCAGTGTCTTGTACAGCTGAAGCATGACCTTGTGGCTCCAAAATTCAATGCCCCTATCAATAAATACCAATACATCATATGCCTTTTTAGCAACCCTATCAACCTGGGTGGCAACTTTCAGGGATTTATGCACCAGGACACTGAAATCTCTCTGTTCATCTACACTGCCAAGAATTTTACCATTTGCCCAGTACTCTGCATTCCTGTTACTTCTTCCAAAGTGAACTACCTCACACTTTTTCACATTAAACTCAATTTGCCACTTCTCAGCCCAGCTCTGTATCTTATCTATGTCCCTCTGTAACCCACAACAACCTTTGGCACTATCCACAACTCTACCTACATTAGTGTCATCTGCAAATTTACTAACCCATCCACACATCCAGATCATTTATGAAAATGACAAACAGCAGTGGCCCCAAACAGATCCTTGCGGCACACTACTGGTAACTAAGCTCAAGGTGAACATTTCCCATCAACCACCACCCTCTTTCTTCCTTCAGTCAGCCAATCTCTGATCCATTTCACTAAATCACCTTCAATCCAGAAACTCTGCATTTTGTGCAATAGCCTACTATGTGGAACCTTATTAAACACCTTACTGAAGTCCATATAAACCACATCAACCACTTCACCCTCATCCACCTATTTTATCACCTTCTGAAAGAACTCAATAAGTTAGTGAGGCACAACCTACCCTTCACAAAACCGTGTTGACTATCCCTAATGAAATTATTTCTTTCCAGATGATTATAAATCCTACTTCTTTTAACCGTTTCCAACCCCTTACCCACAACCGAAGTAAGGCTCACTGGCCTTTAATTACTGGGGTTGTTCCAACTCCCCTTCTTAAACAAGAGAAAAACACCTGCTATCTTCCAGTCTTCTGGCTCTACTCTTGTCGACAATAATGACATAAAGATCAAAGCCAAAAGGTCTGCAATCTCCTCCCTGACTTCCCAGAGAATCCGAGGCTATATCCCAACTGGCCCCGGGGGTCTAATCTATTTTCAGGTCTTCCAAAATTGCTAAAACTTCCTCTTTGTCAACTGTAATCCTATCTAATCTAGTAGTCTGTATCTCCATAATCTCACTAACATCGCCCTTTTCCAATGCGAATACTGCCGAAAAGTATGCATTAAGCGCTTCCCCTATGTCCTCAGATTTCACATATAACTTCCTACTATTATTTTTGATTGGCCCTAGTCTTACTCTAGTCATTCTTTTATTCCTGATATACTTATGGTTTTCCTTGATCCTATCTGCCAACAATTTCTCATGTCCCCTCCTGCCTCTTCTTATTCCTCTCTTTAGATCTTTTCTGGCTAAAATATCTCTCAAGCCCCCTAACTCAGCCTTCACGCCTCAATCTCACATAAACCTTCTTCTTCTTCCTGACAAGAACTTCAATTTCTTTAGTAAATCATGGCACCCTCTCTTGACAACTACCTCCCTGCCTGATAGGTACATACTTATCAAGGATCCGTATTAGCTGTTCCTTGAATAAGCTCCACATTTCAAGTGTGTCCATTCCCTGCAGTTTTCTTCCCCATCCTATGCATCCTAAATCTTACCTAATCGCATCCTAATTGCCTTTCCACCAGTTGTACTTCTTTCCCTGCTGTATATGTGAGGCAGCAGTGCTAACCACTGAGCCACTGTGCCACCCTAAGTATGGTCACTATTGCCAAAGTGCTCACCTACCTCCAAATCTAACACCTGACTGGGTTCATTCCCCAGTACCAAATCCAATATGGCATTGTCCCTTGTTGGCCTGTCTACATACTGTGTCAGAAAACCCTTCTGTACACATTGAACAAAAACTGACCCATCTAAACTACTTGAACTATAGTATTCCCAGTCAATATTGGGGAAGTTAAAGTCCCCCATAACAACTACCCTGTTACTCTCGCTCCTATCGAGAAACATCTTTGCTGTCCTTTCCTCTACATCCCTGGAACAATTCAGGGGCCTATAGAAAACTCCCAACAGGGTGACCTTTCCTTTCCTCTTTCTAACCTCAGCCCAAACTACCTCAGTGGATGAGTCCTCAAACATTCTGTTAGCTGCTGTAATACTACTCTTGATTAACAATGCCACACCACACCACCAGTGCTTCCCCACCCCCTTTTACCATCTTCTCTGCTCTTGCTGAAACAGCTAAATCCCAGAGTCTGCAACAGCCATTCCTGTCCCTCCATTAGCCATGTCTTTGAAATGGCTACATCAAAATCCCAGGTACCAACCCATGCTGCAAGTTCACCCATCTTATTCTGGATGCTCCTGGCATTGAAGTACACACATTTCAAACCAACATCCTGATTGCCAGTGCCCTCTTGTGACTGTGTAACCTATCCCTGACCTCACTACCCTCAACCTCCTGTACACAGGAACAACAATTCAGGTTCCCATCCTCCTGCTGCATAAGTTTAAACCCACCTGAAGAGCACTAGCAAATTTCCCTCCCACGATATTGGTCCCCCTCTGGTTCACGTAAAGACCATTCTCTTTGTAGAGGTCCCACCTTCCTCAGAAAGAGCTCCAATTGTCCAAGAATCCAAAACCCTCCCTCTTGCACCATCCCTACAGCCACGTGTTCAGCTCCACTCTCTCCCTGTTCCTCGCTTCACTAGCATGTGGCATGGGCAACAAACCAGAGATACCAGAACTCTGTTTGTTTTGGAGCTGATTTTAATTTTTATTCTTCATTGCGGATGGACTTTCCAGTGAGAGTAATTTACTGAATCTACCCGATTAGAACTGTTCAGTTCTTACTATTGTTATGATTTTCTCTTAAACTTGCTGTTCTATTGAAAGAAAATGTTTCTTCAAGTCTCCTCTTAACTACAGCCACTCTTGGCTGCTATCACATTAGTGAGACTGCCCTTCAACAGTTCTGTGGTCTTGACATCCTTTGTAAAGCAAGGTGGAGTTTAATCTTATTTTAAGGTCTAAAAATGTTACGTCCTGTAATCAAGCAAATGATTTGCATTAATCTTAACTAATCTCTGATTCTGTATGTTTTGCTCTTGTTTGTGAAACATAACATCTTAGATTTTTGCACCTTTTAACAGCCTTGCCACAAATAAAACAACGGTTGATGCTGTATTAAGGATGGTCCCAAGATCCACTGAGTTTTCAGAAATTGTTACAATGCACATTCACAGTCTTGCATCAGTTAAGAGTGAAGGAAGCACACTTGTGATTTATTTCTGATTTTAAATCTCACGATTTTACTTGAGCTAAATGGAGTATCTGTTTTCCCCCATTCCCCAACATAAATACCACAAGACATTGGTTAAGCCACAGTCTGTTCTGAAAGTAAATTAACAAAAAGTGACTTTGTAATAGATCACCTCTTTTGTTTAGAACTTAAAAAAACCATTGTAGGCAGCTAAAAATACATCACATCTCAACTGCATACCATTCACCATGTTAACCACACACACAGATGCCTTCTAACTGTGGCTTTGCTTTATTTATAGATTCATATTCATCAGCAAATACAAAGCATCCTAATCCAAAGTATCCTATTATTACCCACCTTAATATTTCAATACTACAGTTAAAGGGGAGAAACACAAATGAGTCAGAAAGTTTATTTCTCTAAAAGGAATTTCAACAATAGTATCTTAGTCACAAACTAAAAGAAAGATAAAGATTGCACTTATGCCACAGCTTTCACATCCAATGGATGTCCTGAAATATTGAACAGCCAAAAAAAACAAATACTTCTGAAGTATCAATACAGGAAACACCACAGCCAATTTGTACGCAACAAGTTCCCACATCATCATACAACTGACCAGATAATCTGTTCAGACAAAAACAAAGAACTGTGGATGCTAAAGATCAGAAACAGAAACAGAACTGGAGCTCTGAATAAGCGTCACCGCACTCAAAACATCAGCTCTGCTTTCTCTCCACAGATGCTGCCAGATATGCTGTGTTTCTCCAGCAATTTCTGTAATCTATTTAGATGTTGGCCAGGCAAAAGGAGAAGGCCTTTAATCTTTAAATAATGCCTTGGGATCTGTTACATCAATTGACCAGGCATAATGGGCACAATTTAACAGCTCATCAAAAAGACAAGGCATTGTCATACTGCACTGAAGCAATGGACAAAGAGATTTTTCTTAAAATCAGTTTTGCCTCTTCATTTAGTTTGGGATCTGTTTAAAAAGCTTAGTACTTGCTTAAATATTAAGCATGTTGCACTTATTTAAATGTTTGCACTCCTATAAAAATCATACCCAATAGTTTATACGGGTGCAGCACTGAACCATACAGACTAGAAAGACCCAGTTTCAAACCTGAGTTTGTCGAGTGGTAATGGTCTTTTTGATTGATATGGTCTGATGAAAATATCTGTCTAATCGCACTCAGGGGGAGGTAGAAAAATGGTAGTTTGAACCAGGTCCTAACAGAAACAGTGTCTAATGAAAAGTAAGATTAGAGGAGGAATTATTCAAATGCCTTACATCTTTCAATGGGACAAGTTTCTTCAGAGTCTCGTATGAAGGTGCCTGGTCAGCTGCATAAAAGCAAAGCATTTTGTCCCCTTCCAAATCAGATTTATACTTCCTCTAAAACAGAAGGAAATATTACAAAGTCAGTGTTTTGACAGTAAAGTTAAATTCTTACAAAGTCAACAGGTAAAATTACTGGAACAACAACATTTCAAAACAATAAAGTGAATTGACCTTCTGACCCAGCTGTCTACCTGGGGAATGAGCTTGACTGTCCATGCATATGAATATATACTCAGTAAAACACTAGACTGTTTGTAAGTTTGTTGTTTCAGTCAAGGGAGCTACTGTTTATTCTCAAATTGTATGTCACTAGGGCCCAGATTGTGCCACAGCTGTGTAGTGCCACTCAAATCACCTAAACATCAAATGTTATCAATTCAGTATCATAATCTCAACACATTGTTCATGTCCATACCTCTGGGCCAGTGGGTTTGCGTTCAAGTCCTACCACAGGATCTGATAGCCACAACCATGTGTCTTAACACATCCAGGAGAAAGTGAGGTCTGCAGATGCTGGAGATCAAAGTTGAAACTTTATTGCTGGAACAGCACAGCAGGTCAGGCAGCATCCAGGGAACAGGAGATTCGACGTTTCGGGCACAGGCCCTTCTTCAGGAATGAGCAGAGAGTGTTCAGCAGGAGAAGATAAAAGGTAGGGAGGAGGGACTTGGAGGAGGGGCGTTGGAAATGTGATAGGTGGAAAGAGGTCAAGGTGAGGGTGATAGGTCGGAGTAGGATGGAGGCGGAGAGGTCAAGAAGAAGACTGCAGGTCAGGAAGGCGACCTCACTTTCTCCTGTATCCCATTGCAGACGACCTGCCCTCCCCCTGTCTGTATTCCATTGCAGACGCTCTGCCCTCCCACTGTCTGTATCCCATTACCGACGATCTGCCCTCCCCTGTCTGTATCTCATTGCAGACGATCTGACCCTCCCCCTGTCTGTATCCCATTGCAGACGCTCTGTCTCCATTTGACATCTTATTGAATGACTATCCTGGTGCATGAGCAAACTGAGCTCCATCTCCTTCATCCGGTTCATTAGAATAGATTGCAATTTGTTGATGATCTCATACAGATCCCTG
>NC_057731.1:35409557-35436386 GCF_004010195.1 Chiloscyllium plagiosum
CGTCTGCAATGGGATACAGACAGGGGGAGGGTCAGATCGTCTGCAATGAGATACAGACAGGGGAGGGCAGATCGTCGGTAATGGGATACAGACAGTGGGAGGGCAGAGCGTCTGCAATGGAATACAGACAGGGGGAGGGCAGGTCGTCTGCAATGGGATACAGGAGAAAGTGAGGTCGCCTTCCTGACCTGCAGTCTTCTTCTTGTCCTCTCCGCCTCCCTCCTACTCCGACCTATCACCCTCACCTTGGCCTCTTTCCACCTATCACATTTCCAACGCCCCTCCTCCAAGTCCCTCCTCCCTACCTTTTATCTTCTCCTGCTGAACACTCTCTGCTCATTCCTGAAGAAGAGCCTGTGCCCGAAACGTCGAATCTCCTGTTCCCTGGATGCTGCCTGACCTGCTGTGCTGTTCCAGCAATAAAGTTTCAACTCTTAACACATCCAAACATGTTGATTATAAACAAAATCTGAAAGGGCAACTGATGCTGTAAATCAGAAACAAAAACAGAAATTGCTAGAAAAGCTCAGCAAGTCTGGCAGCATCTGTTCTGAGGAAGAGTCACTAGATCAGAAACGTTAACTCTGATTTCTCTCCACAGATGCTACCGGACCTGCAGGGTTTATCCAACATTAATACTGGACCATAGGGCTGCAGATAGATGTTGTACCAGTAGAAATCACCACTGTCTTGGACGGTAGTGCTGTTCAATCGAGTTACTGGTCTCTGATTGGTGGGCAGTGTGAGGGAGGTGGGACTTCTGCCCTCCAGGGTCATTGATCCAAGGAGGACCTGCCATTGCCCAGTTACAGTAGGCCTTCCCTAAAAGTGGCGGCACCAGGACACTCACCAGTTTTCCAGTCCCACCTCCGTTAAACACCACCCGAGAATTCCACCTGGTATTGTGCAAAACTAGGTTTCAATCTGAATCCATCTCAGATCTGTGGGACTGGGAAACGTGCGCGTTGATTTATAATATGTGTATCTCTAAAACTCACATTCTTGCCAGTACTGTGCACTTGCTGCACTTAAAATTACAAGGACAAAATTTACAGAAGAAAATGTCAACCATTGTTATTAGTTACACAGATTAGCAACAACTTATGGCAAAAGAAGAAACATCCATGAATTGCAAATTGCCACAAATTGCTGCACAATTTCCACCATGCTACACTTTGTGAAAACAAAAGTTTGCCCATAAGCTCCCTATTAGCTTCATAAAATGTACTCTATTGGCTATTAATTACCCATTAAATTCATCATGGAAAATTAATGCTGATAATTAATAAGGGAGTATCCTTTTAACCATTAATGAATGCCAATCAACCTTACTGACCCAGAACAATTAAACAATTATTTGAAATAAAAATATACAACAAAAACAGTTAGAGAATGGGCTCTCAGTCATAAAGTAGTGAATTTATTAAACTAGAAAAGTAGTTAAGGACAGCAGGATTGAAAATGAGAGGCTATAATTGAAATTGGGAGGGGGGGCAAAGTTGGGACTTGGAGCTAAAGTCAGAGAAGAGAGGGGAACTGGAGAATTATAGGATCACATGATAATTTTTGGGAACTATAATGCAATGGTTTGGTTTTGTTACAACCACATACACAGTATTATTGTGTTTTTGTGCATTTTTATTTTTAATCAAAACTTGGAATATATAACGTTGACATAGTTGCTTTGCCCAGATCATTGCTTGAGCAGAATAGGTCATGATTCTGAATAAGTGACGTGGAGGTCAAGATTTTGGGCAGATTTGCTCTCAGGATTAAGTGGTTAGCCTCACAGCACCAGGGTTTCAGGTTCAATTCCAGCCTCAGGTGACTGTCTGTGTGGAGTTTGCACATTCTCCCCGTGTCTGCGTAGGTTTCTTCCGGATGCTCTGGTTTCCTCCCACAGTCCAAAGATGTGCAGGTCAGGTGAATTGGCCATGCTAAATTTCCCATAGTGTTTGGTGCATTAATCAGATGGAAATGGGTCTGGGTGGGTTACTCTTCGGAGGGTCGGTGTGGACCTGTTGGGCCAAAGGGCCTGTTTTCACACTGTAGGGAATCTAATGTAATCAGGACTAAGTCCAAGACTCAGCAGAACATGTACAGAGGATAAATAATGAAAGCAAATGTAGAAATGGAACCGGTAGGATTAAAACTTGTTTATCCCCCAGAAATGTTGCATCTATTAAGTGAGTACGTTTCACTTAGTTCAGTTATCGGTGCTCAGCATTATTAAGGAAGAAATTGAACAGCAACCATATATGTACAAGTTGGCCAGATACAGAAATCAGAAATTTACTGCATGAAGTGCCCTTGTCCTCCAAGAGCTCTGCTATTATATCCTTCATGAGATGATATGGAGTTGCCAGTGTTGGACTGGGGTGGACAAAGTCAGAAGTCACATGACACCAGGTTATAGTCCGACAGGTTTATTTGAACTCACAAGCTTTCAGTGGGCCTGACAAAATACAATTGTCAGACTATAGCCTGGTGGTTTGTGACTTTTGATATTCTCAATGAGAGACTTGGTATTCACCTGCATGGAATCGGATGTGCTTAATAGCTAGTTAGCAACCTATCAGAAAAAAATTTACAGCAAATCTATTCTAGTGTAAGCATATTTTTAACAGCATGATTAATCTCAATTTCTGCCAAACAACCTTGCTGGCACTAAAAATCAACTTTACAAGTGTAGAGTTGCATTCCTTCAAAATTTAGTGCTGGACATTTTTAAAAAGTTGTGAAAAAGTTTCTTTCTTTAATATTTTGTTTATTTCTCACTTAATCCTATCTTTCTTTCACCATCCATTTTGATTCCTCTACATTATTTGGCATTGGATTAAATGTTTCAACTTGCTCTTCCTGGTCCAGTCTGCTTCAAAAATCTATGGCTCATAACCAACCAATGGCAGAAGAGGGAAGAGTGGGGAAGAGTGAGGAGAAGTGGGGCAAGGGAGTTACTGTAGTGTGAGGCAGTGAGAGTAAGGGTTCAATGTTGTCAGGGGTGAGGGAGTAACTGATCACTGTTAGGGGTGTTGAGGGAAGGGGTCAAGAGCCTCTATGTTGGGGGTGAGGTGAGCTAATTGAGGGCAGTGCACACTCTCTGTTGATAGGAGAGGGAGGTGAAGTCTGGGGGAGATGGGGTGAACACCATTGTGGAGGTAGCAGAGAGCTCTCAACATCATGGGTAGGGGTTTGAGAAGTTGTTCACACTAAAAAGAGAAATGCTGGTCGTGTGATAATGAAATATTGCTGACATTATTTTTTAGTTTCTCTTTTACTGTGAAACAAGCTGGAAATTATATAATTCACATAAATCTGAAGACATTTAGTTTTGCCTCTACTGCAAGGGGGACACAATACCTCCATACCGTGAGGGACCAGCTGGAAGTTAAAAGATATGCTTCGCATTTCTGAAGGAGTTAGGATCAAAAGTCACAGCTAAAAATACAGAGCTTGGTCCAGACACAAAGGAACAGGTGAGGAGTGGTGCTCCTAATGTAATCACTACACCTCAGAAAAATCAAGACAAAATCAGTAAAGATCACTATGAATCTTATGTGCTTTAATTACTTTTATTTCAAAAGTGTTTGTTGAGGTAGCTCTGATAAACCTTTCAGCTAATTAACTCCTCCAAGCCGGCACTCCCTGATAAAGTGCCATCATCACTCACTAAGTGTTATTTAAGTTATACAAAGGGAGTTCAGATTGTATTAAAATTAGACAATCACATAATAGTTATTATTTAATATTGATAAATATTAATGCTAAAACATTATAAAAATCAATCCTGAGAACCATCCTTATGGCTTTGAATGCAATCATTACTGGATATTCAGTCTTAGTGCCCATGGTAAGTCAGAGAACATGCTACTTGACGTGGATAGAAGCAATACACCAGGAAAGGTATAATGTTTTATTCTGCTGTGTTTAACCTAATGTGTCCCTTTAAGGTCACAAGTTGTTGAGCCTTCCTAAAGTCAGTTTGAGATCAATTGGCAACAGGCAAATTGAAAACTATTAGAGTATTTATAGCACAGAAAGCAACCATGTCGCTCATTAGTATTTCAATGGCAGAGATTGTGGTTGGTGTTCCACTGGATAAATAGTGTCACAGCTTCATAGCCATGTTCATAGTGTTCAGTGCCAGAACATAAAAACACTGGATGACTGCTTTGCTAATTCTTGGATAGAAATCAATTTCTACAGCACTCTCCTTGCAGCTGGTGCTTCCTAGATACAGGAAGTGCTCAATGTTCTATTACATGATGGCGACGGGAGGCTTTGTTGCCATCCTGCCATCATTGTCTTGGTGTTCTCATAGCTGACACATTGACGAACCTTGCCACTGCTACTCAAGACTGGCCATCACATTTTGGAGGATGCACAGTTCTCTGGCCAACAAATGATGTCATTCTCAAAATCCAGATAGCCAGCCAGTGATGCTGCTGCAGCATGCCAAAGTCTGGACTCACCATCACCTTCCTCATTCTGAATTTGATAGCCAAGAAGAAAGGAAATGGAGGGGATGGAGTTTGCAGCCTTGTCATTCTCCTGTGCCGGTGATGATACTGAAGTGACCTATAGTGCTAATGCTATTTTTGATACAACAGCTGGAGTCACAGTATAAGCTTTTGTTGATGATAATATACTGTTCCAGGACGTCATCCTTGTAAAGTAATAAGATAGTGATGAAGGAACAGTGATGAGTAAGAATCTGAGTAAAGAGAAGGAGCAATCTCTATGAGAGAGGTAGATGTACTTACCGAGAAGTGTAGAAAGTAAAAAATGTAAATAGGGACTTTTGAATAAACCTTTACAGCCAGATCTTATTCAGCCGTAGGTGAAGGAAAATGTTCCTAATAGAACAGGCCACATGTTAAACAACTGGAGCCATGCAGTGAGTAACTCATCTCCCGACTCCCAAAAGCCAACCCAACATCTACAAGTCAGGACTGCAATGAAATAGTCCCCACTTTTCTGGATAAGTGCAGCTTCAATACTCAAGAATTTTGGCACCATCCAGGACAAAGCAGCCTGCTTGATTGGCACCACATCCACAAACATTCACTGTCTCTACCATTGACATGTGATGTGTAACACTTACAAGATGCACTGCAGATATTCGCCAAGGCGCCTAAGACAGCATCTTCCAAAGCTACATCACCAATATCTAGAAGGACAAGGTCAGCAGATACAAGAGAGCAACACCTTCTGCAATTTTCCCTCCAAGCCACTCACCATCCTGACTTGGAAATATATCCCCATCCCTTCTCTGTCACTTGGTCAAAACCCTGAAACACTCTCTCTCACACACATTGTGGGTCTTCCTGCATCAAATGGACTTTGTTAGTTCAAGAAGCTCTTCTCAAAGGCAACTAGGGATGTGCAATAAATGTTGGCTCAGCCAGAGATGCCCACATCTGATGAATGAATCTTTTAAAAAATCCAACCATTATTTAAACTAGAACCAAATGACAAACAATGGTAACACTATTCTAACAATAAATTGGCGTCCTTGACAAAGTCCTCCAAGGAGAAGTCAGAAGATTCCCGGTTAGAGGCACACTGAAAATCCGTGTCTTTATGTATATAATGTTTCAGAATCAGAGGGCTACATTATCATTATACAACTAAGTATATAATAGGTAACACACAGATCTGGTTGACCAAGCAGTAACCTAATTGAGAAGTGAACGTGTTTTCATTAACCATACCAAAATCTTTACCAGATTTTAAGAAGGAATTTAAATAAATCAGGAAAGCACAAAAAGGTACCTAGGTTAGGAAATTTGGACAAGTTATAATGCAAATAATTAACTCTTATGACTAATACAAACAGAAAAAAACTCTAAACAATCAAACTTTTGAAGAGGGTGATTACCGTGTGATAGCAAGCAAACAAAGCTTGAAGGCATATTGTCAGAATGTCCCCAAGATCCCTAGTTCAAGCTAGGACACAGCAGACCCTCCTGACAGAATTTAATTGCTAGGCCAGTGTTCAGACCTATGCTTTTGAGATTTCCATGTGCCCAATGAATTAAAACAATCTATGAAGATTTGCTTAGCAATTGGGAATGAAGATCTATGCAGATATAACACATCAGCATTAACAGCCCAGAAGCTGAAAAGATCCCTAAAAGACATGAGCCACATTAGAAAAACAATTCAAAGTGCGTTTAAACCTTCTGTAATTGATTAGGGTTCATGACATCAAGACAGAAGCCTATTGAGTGCATAGACGTTCTGAGCAGATGCAAAGAAAAGGCTTTATTATGTGACTTTTTTTAAATGGAGAGTCATTAAAATGTATTATTGAGAAAGTGATTGAAGCTCTCCAAAACTACTTGTAATTATGAAATGCTCCTTGCAACTAAGCTTACCAGTCCTAAATACAAATGAAACAATTGACACAATCATTGGATCACCCAGACATAGCATGATGTGTGAATTGCACGTACAAAGAAAATGTTTAGCTTTCAATCATCTTTTCAGGTAAGTGACAGACAAAGCCATTGGCAGAGGCAATGCATTTCAAAAAAATCTAATACAGGTCCAAAGAGCCACACTCTGATCCAAACAGCCACAACCAAGGAGTATCTTCAAGCTGCAATAAAGATCATCTGATATCCAGCATCAAGTTCCTAGGAGTGATGATAACTGACAATTTGTCCTGGACATCCCCATAGATGTGATGGTCAATAGGGAACAACAACGCTTCCTCAGATGGCTTAGGAACTTCAACATGTTCATAAGGACCCTTACCAACTTTTACAGATGCACCATAGAAAACATTCTATCTGGGAGTATCATGGTCTGGTACAGCAACTGCTTTGCCCAGGACTGTAAGAAACTACAGAAAGTTGTGTACATAGCCCAGACCAACACAGATGCCAATCGCCAATCCATGGACTCCATTTACACAGGGACCTCGATTATCCAGCATTAGATTATCCAAATATTGGATTATCCAGCAAGATCGCAATGTCCCGATGCTTGGCTAACCTATGTTATCTGGCATTTGATTATGCTGGATGACTAAAGAAATTGAGGGTTTGGTTAAGAAAAAGGAAGCATTAGTCAGGTATAGACAGGATAGATCGAGTGAATCCTTACAAGAGTATAAAGGAAGTAGGAGTATACTTAAGAGGGAAATCAGGAGGGCAAAACGGGGACATTAGATAGCTTTGGCAAATAGAATTAAGGAGAATCCAAAGGGTTTTTACAAATATATTAAGGACAAAAGGGTAACTAGGTAGAAAATAGGGCCCCTCAAAGATCAGCAAGGTGGCCTTTGTATGGAGCCACAAAAAATTGGGGAGATACTAAATGATTATTTTGCATCAGTATTTACTGTGGAAAAGGATATGGAAGATATAGACTGTGGGGAAATAGATGATGACATCTTGCAAAATGTCCAGAATACAGAGGAGGAAGTGCTGGATGTCTTGAAATGGTTAAATGTGGATAAATCCCCAGGACTTGATCAGGTGTACCTGAGAACTCTGTGGGAAGTGAGAGATGTGATTGCTGGGACTCTTGCTGAGATATTTGTATCTTCAATCGTCACAGGTGAGGTGCCGGAAGACTGGAGGTTGGCAAACGTGGTGCCACTGTTTAAGAAAAGAAGGGTGGTAAGGACAAGCCAGGGAACTATAGACCGGTGAGCCTGACCTCAGCGGTGGGCAAGTTGTTGGAGGAAATCCTGAGGGATAGGATGTACATGTATTTGGAAAGGCAAGGACTGATTAGGGATAGTCAACATGGCTTTGTGCATGGGAAATCATGTCTCACAAACTTAATTGAGTTTTTTGAAGAAGTAACAAAGAAGAGTGATAAGGGCAGAGCAGTAGATGTGATCTACATGGACTTCAGTAAGGCGTTCAACAAGGTTCCCCATGGGAGACTGATTAGCAAGGTTAGATCTCACGGAATACAGGGAGAACTAGCCATTTGGATACAGAACTGGCTCAAAGGTAGAAGAAAGAGGATGAGGGTGGAGGGTTGTTTTTCAGACTGGAGGCCTGTGACCAGTGGAGTACCACAAGGATCGGCGCTGGGTCCTCTACTTTTTGTCGTTTATATAAATGATTTGGATGCGAACATTAGAGGTACAGTTAGTAAGTTTGCAGATGACTCCAAAATTGGAGGTGTAGTGGACAGCGAAGAGGGTTACCTCAGATTACAACAGGATCTTGACCAGATGGGCCAATGGGCTGAGAAGTGGCAGATGGAGTTTAATTCAGATAAATGCGAGGTGCTGCATTTTGGGAAAGCAAATCTTAGCAAATCTTAGCATTATACACTTAATGGTAAGGTCCTAGGGAGTGTTGCTGAACAAAGAGACCTTGGAGTGCAGGTTCATAGCTCCTTGAAAGTGGAGTCGCAGGTAGATAGATAGTGAAGAAGGCTTTTGGTATGCTTTCCTTTATTGGTCAGAGTATTGAGTATAGAAGTTGGGAGGTCATGGTGTGGCTGTACAGGACATTGGTTAGGCCACTGTTGGAATATTGCATGCAATTCTGATCTCCTTCCTATTGGAAAGATGTTGTGAAACTTGAAAGGGTTCAGAAAAGATTTACAAGGATGTTGCCAGGGTTGGAGGATTTGAGCTACAGGGAGAGGCTGAACAGGCTGGGGCTGTTTTCTCTGGAGCATCGGAGGCTGAGGGGTGACCTTATAGAAGTTTACAAAATTATGTGGGGCATGGATAGGATAAATAGACAAAGTCTTTTCCCTGGGGTTGGGGAGTCCACAACTAGAGGGCATAGGTTTAAGGTGAGAGGGGAAAGATATAAAAGAGACCTAAGGGGCAACTTTATCACTCAGAGGGTAATACATGTATGGAATGAGCTGTCAGAGGATGTGGTGGAGGCTGGTACAATTGCAACATTTAAGAGGCATTTGGATGGGTATATGAATAGGAAGGGTTTGGATGGATATGGGCTGGGTGCTGGCAGATGGGTCTAGATTGGGTTGGGATATCTGGTCGGCATGGACAGGTTGGACCAAAGGGTCTGTTTCCATGCTGTACATCTCTATGAATCTATAACCGAACAAAATACTCCCCGCCCGTGTCCTTCGGATAATTAAGGTTTCTCTGTGCCCTTCTCGTTGATGATATTGGCAGCCTTTCTGCAGCAAAGACCCCTCTCATCCAAATCTCATCGTAATGCTCTCATCCAAACTCTTCCATCAACCAGAAGGTACGGAAGCTTGAGCACATGCATCAAACGGTTCAAGAACAGCTTCTTCCCCGCTGTTACTAGGCTGCTGAACAGACCTCGCTAATTTCAAGTAATGTTGACCTTGCTTTGTGCAGCTTTGTGCATTGTACGCCTCGATCTGTTTAGCACCCCATGATCTGTATGTCTTTGTTTGCCTATACTGCATGCAAAACAAAGTTTTTCACTGTACTTATGTACATCTGACTGCAATAAATCAAATCAAATTCTGCCAAAGACAATATACATCAGATGATCGACAAACTAGAATCTGATTACGTACAGGATGATACAGAGATCAGTGAATACATATTTTACATTGATGTTGAGATTAAAAGTGTCATCACACCATTTGAAGTGCTTGCAATAATTCAAATGATCCTTCCTCATTAAATTGGTAACTATTCATGGCTAAGATAGGAGTAATTGTCCACATACCAACCCTGCCAATTCTAAAATACATGTACGCATAGACATGGGAAACCAAGACAAAACCTGCAAATGTAAAATTTTCCTCATACATTGGTTCACCAAGTTCAAGAAAAATCGTGCTGAAGTGCAAGTACAAAATTAATCTGCCAGTCCATGACAAATATTTCTAAAGGGAAACAAAAGACTTGATATTGAATATTTTATGGCGGCTATGAGAGATCTGGTTTTGTTTTCTATTGTTGTCATTAAATGTTAATCACTATCTGTGATGATATGGTAATGTAAATAAATGTGTTGTACAAGTTAGATCAGGCCTGTGAGAGATGGTAACAGGACTGGATCCCCATTGAGGAGATGCTTCAGAGCAGATGGAACATTTATAGCTGAGGAATGCTAGTGTACAGATCAACATTCAGCTCCACATAAACATGCCAGAACTTGAATACTTAGTAGTCTAGACAATAATCTCTATGCCAATCACAAGTCCAGATACCTCAAAACTCAGAAACAGACCTACAAGCAGAAACTTCAAAAGCGTAATTTTTCAGTAAATTGAGACAATTTTGAAAATTGTACTTGCTTCTACATTTTTCTCAGCCTGCATGTAGTTTGCAGACTGAAAGAAACAAAAATATTTGAATTGATTTCCCTTAGTATAGGTACTTTGTTTCCTGCGTTATTCAGAATGGATTGCTTTTATATCTATCTAGTTGTTTATTATTGGATATTCCTTGATGTACTTTGTACAATTTTGGCGACCTGTTTGGATCTGTCTCCATTGTAGAAGATTAAATTTGAACCACCCAAATGCAAGTGTGATGCATACATTACAAATCAAGTGTAACACCTTCAGTCTAACATAATCTAATCAATTAAATAGATAAAGACTCAGGCCAATTAGTTGCATTAGTGTTTGGTACGGTAACTATCAAGTTGAGGTAAGACTTGTAGGCCAAAACTACCCATCACTTGAAAAATATGTATGCATGTGTGGCTGGAAAGGTGATCTATACATACTGGATACTTTTTTTAAACTTAGCAAGGAATAGGTTGTAGTTTAAATATACATGCAGCATATTCTGATCAACTGCTTACATAGCTCCTAATAACGATTAATCCAGACAACCTGGCAAATTACCAGCAATGTTGCAATATTTGCATTTGCTACAGTGAATGGATTTTGATTGCATTTTTAAAAAGTGAATATTACCCAAATGCCAGCTTGCCATAAATGCTACAAGCCATAATTCACTTCTGACTTGATCATTGCATAATGAGTAGCACAAGTCAACACTAAAACTATCCAAGAGTTCTTCTTGATACACAAAATTACTCTCTTAAAAATGTTTTATAGTTCTGATCAGTGATGTTCTGTAGGGCTTAGAATGTTATGTTTAGAAGATCACAAATTTGATTCACCTTACTTGAAATCATTACTTGACAAAAGCACTACAATAGTGAATTTGAAAATGAATTTGTACCTTTGACACTTTCATTTCTACTTACATCACTTGTTAAGTTTCCAACCTTCATACAATGCAGTGTGCGGCTGTCCATACCAACTCCTTCGTAATGGCCTTTCACTTGATTATGGTAAGCTTCTTTGTATTTGAGCTACATAAGCAATAGAATGGGGGTCAATTCATTCATTGCATTTTCCAATCATAAAATACTTAAGGTGCATAAAATTACTTGAGTGTTTATTTACTTTTTTATCTTCTCATATCAGTTTATGCTTCAAATAATGTACATATCACCTCTTATACTAACTTTACAGGAAATATAAAAATTAATTTTCAGTGCTGGGGAGGCTGTTTGCTAGTAACTATATCTCATCACACAATTACAAATTCACTTATACTTGAACGAACAAGCTCTAACATTTTCTGGTGAATTTTGAGGGTATTTAGTCAGAAAATACCATAAATTCATGCCTATCCTATACCTGGTGCCATGTTTCTCAACAGAGTACCTGTTCTGGATCT
The DNA here is from genome assembly GCF_004010195.1 of Chiloscyllium plagiosum. NCBI lineage: Eukaryota > Metazoa > Chordata > Chondrichthyes > Orectolobiformes > Hemiscylliidae > Chiloscyllium > Chiloscyllium plagiosum. Next base: position 35,421,196 of record NC_057731.1, read on the forward strand.
TGCTGATCAAAGTTAATCTCTAACAGATATACAACTGAGGTTATTAATGTATCATAAAATCTGAGCAAATTCAAAGCATTAGATTCAGTTGTATTGTCATTTCATTATTGGAGAAAAGTCAAACAAAGTGCCCGTCACCGCAAAAGTCAGAAAGTTTGATGGGGAGGAGGATATTACCACTGTACCATTAGAGGCCACAACTGTTATTAATGCCTAACCCCAGCATATGCTTAAACATAACTAAAGTACAATTACCAATCACAAATCGGTAATTGTCAACCTATCAAACTGAACTAGTTAAAATCAGCACTGAACTACTTTAACGTTAAAACCAGCATTAAATTGTGATAACTCACATCACTAGTAAATTTCGATAACTTGGCAATATTCTTGAACTGAGGGGTTTCACAGTAGTTAATGCTGTAACCTTTGGATGTGTCCAAGTCCTTCTTGTACTCTATCTGAAAAGTTATAAACAATAGTTAAGAAACAAAGAATAAGTATTGGGTAAGATGTTTTAGGAAAATGTTTCCCAGTCCAAGAATAACAGGTTCTGGTGCTTGCAGGGTTGAGAAATCTCTCAAAGCATATTTCAACCATGCTCTGTACTGGCTTTCACTAAAGTAGATTGAAGGAATCCATGGTGGGCGATATGGTGGCTCATTGCCTTTCAGCATCAGGCACCCAGGTTCAATTCTATCCTTGTGTGACTGTCTGTGTAGAGTTTGCACAGTCTCTCCGTGTCTGCTTGTGTTTCCTCTGGGTAATCTGGTTTCTTCCTAAGTCCAAAGATGTGCAGGTTAGATAGATTGGCAATGCTAAATTTCCCAAAGTGTTCAGGGATGGGAAGTTTAAGTGGATTAGCCATGGGATCTGCAGGGATGGGATGGGTCTGGGCGAGATGCTCTTCAGAGGGTTGGTGTAGGCTTGATGGGCCAAACCCTGTTTCCACACTGTAGGGATTCAATGATTTCTATGAATCTAACCATTGGGGATGTGTAGGTGAAATGATTAAGGTAATGAAGAAGTCAGTTTAGGTCTGTTGGAATGCTGGATTTTACCAGCCAGGGGATTTCTTGTCTAACATATTAGCAACTCAGCAGAATCTCGAAGGTCAATGCACATTTTCAAATAGAAGCCTTGCAAATAGCTGCCAGATCACTCCACTGGAGGTATTCCTTCCACACAATGGCCAATAGACATAGCTATTAATATTAATACACCATTAACAATCCCAATTTAACAAGTCTGAACATGGTCATTGAGTTTCCTGTAACAATAACTTCAAGTCAAATCAGTGATTCTGTGTTGACTGCATGAGGAGCACCACAGCGGGCCTTGCAGAATACTACTGACAGAGACTTCTCAATTATCACATATTGCACAAACCAGAAACTGCCGTGAATTCACGACTGCAAGAATCTTTGTCACAAATACAAATTCCAAATCACAGAATTTCAAATATTTGGTTTGCGAGAGATACAGATCATTGATTACAAGGATAAAAGCAAAAAAAATAATTCAAGCATGCATTGCTATTATTAACATGAGATGAACATAAACATACACAAGAAATTCCAGTCATATGCACCTGCGTCAAAGACATCAAGCTGTTTAGTACAAATACCACATTGCAAACTATTCTTTGCTGTATTAATTCACAAACTTATTAGGAAACATTCATTTTTTCAAAAGGAAAGACAATAAATTTTGTTGAAAATAAGGAGCAAAGGAAGATTTTGTTTAGAGTTCTCCAAATAATTGAATGAATGTGGTTTACATAGTTAATTACAATTCTGTTACCTCACTGACAAGCTTGTTAACTTCCTTGACATGCTTCATTGCTAAGTCTTCTTCAGAAGTTAGCATGTGGTATTGGGCTGATCCCTTCATCCTTACAAGATCTTTTTTATATTTTATCTGCAACCACAAAACAATTTGGCTGTTAAACTATTTCTAACTATATACACTGAAGACTGGAAAACTTAAGAGTCTGTCAAGTGCTTATACCATAGAAGTTAACACTGATTCTCAACTGCAAAGCTCTAAGACTGCTTTACCTCTTAGTAATAACAGAGATTTAAGCAGCTAGCAATAAATGTGCCCTAATATGGTGTATAGAGCCAAGCTACTAGCCAGAAAACTAAATAATAATGCAAACAAACAAATTTGATTTCATAGGCTAATAAATTCTAATTAATTATGAATCCAAGTCAAACAACAAAATGAATGTGAATTTTGACATCAACGCGTATCTAATTCTAAATCTGATTTTCCTTTGTTCTGAAGGGTAATTCAATCATCGAACAATTTTTTTAAAATCATGGTGCAGGTATCTATTTTTCTTCTATTCATATCTACTGTAATGATATTCCAGATTAAATTAATAAAACATAATTATCTTCTTTTTCATTATTATTAAAATATAAATGACCAACTGATCAACCTATTGTGGTTTAATTACAACATCAGCCAGTCTTCAATGAAAAGTCAATCTTACATTGATTTTAAAGTTTTAATTGCATCTATGACACATTTCACTGGTTAATGAACTGGTGTATGTATAAATTACTATTCAGGAGATGTCTATCAACTTTTTAACAACATTTTAAACTTTGGCATTCTCACATTACTTGCATACTTTAAATCTTATTGTTTCTCTTAAGAGTTGCAAAAGCTGCCTCTCAGTCTATTTTCTACATCTCCATTTTTACATGGTGTTAATAAACAAAAGATGGAGGTTCATATATGTAACAGCTCCAGGTTGAAGAGAAAGAGAAAACACCAGGATGTTGTGATTAGGGAGGTGTGGGGAGGTCAGTTAGCTGGAAAGCTGCTTTGAGATGCAGGGTAATGCCAACAGTGTGGGTTCAATTCCTGTACAGGGTGAGGTCACCATGACGGACTCTCCCTCTCAATCTCTTCCCCTGTGATCTGATAAAATATGGTGGCTTTACTTTCGTGATTAGGTGACAACTGAATTTTAACAACTTAAAGATTGGAGAGGAATGTGGAAGGTTGAAATTCTGCAGTTCTAAGGACCTTGCAATGAATGAGTTAGATTTAGAAACTGTGATGTGTCTTTGTTTAGTCACAGTACAGGGCAGACAAGAGGAAAAACATATAGGATGACACATTTTGCTCTTAAAGAGAAAGAGAGGAATGCTGAGAGGAGTGTTTTTCAAAGTGATATCAATTGTACATTATGGAAGATAATAAAATAACAGCAGGAATATTGAAGGGAAAGTGCATTGTAAATGTATATTTTCTGAAAGGAAGCAAAAGAAATGTGTTTCAAACTTTAAAGGAGAATACAATATCAGTGGTCAAGGAAAATTCTTAAATGGCACTAACATTAACAAAATCTGTAAAGGATACAATGAATGAGGATTGCAGCCAAACATTTGTCCAGGTTCAAATATTTTTCATCCAAAATTAGTACAATAGATGTGGAAATTAGATGTAATTAATCATCATCTTCCAAAGCATATACATTTGGAATTAACAGCAAATAATTTGAATTATATCGTTTCTCTAAATAGGAGTTAGAGGCAAACAACTAACACAATCCAGTGAATTAAACACATTAGGCAAAGTTCCTAGAGCCCATCATCAGAAAGACAAAAAGTGACGAGTTGGAAAATACCAGCTATACTGGGGAAGTGAACATGCTTTTGTGAAAGAGTTAACAACCAAGTGATCTGGTAGAGCTTTTGATGTTCACCAAAGTACTGTCCAGGAGATATTTGATGAAATGCAACACAAGAAATTTCAGGGACAAATTGAAGTTTGTGTTATTCAAGTAATTTCTTGATATGGAAATTGGTTGGAAAACAGACAGTCGAAGTGTAGGAAAAGGGACATTCTCTGACGAGAAATACGGAACTGTGGACACAACCCCAACTGTCCACTACGTGGGAGTAACTTTGGAAGTTTCAGTTTCTGGCTTGGCTCTTCATAAGACTGCAGCACACATGGAATTCAGTTAAAGAACTGAACCTCTTGTGACTAATTCTTGACCCATGTTTAGTTAACAAGGCTTCATCCCATCAGAAGAGGCCCACGTGTTACTGCTTTTTAGCAACCAAGCCTCTGAGCCCCTTTGAGACTTGTTGGATTCGGATGGGGTCTTGACAGTTGCAGAGAATGCATCAAAACACATCAAATAAACACATCAAACAAAATCCAGAACACTGTGGTCACTGCCACATGGACAAGCAAGGACAAAGGGTGGTGCCACAGGTCCTGAAATTGCAAGACATAGGTTAGTCAGAAACTCCAGTCTACCCTGGAGGTGCTGCCAGTCTCCAGCCCCCAGAATTATAGTGGGTGGCTAAGCAAGTGCTCATGGAATTTCAGAGCTCGGGTTCCAAGGGAAAGCGGCAAGAGTTTAGAAAAATAACTTGCTTTTGATTTTGCACTCGTTTATCAGGAAGATGCAGAAACAAAAGGATCTTCCCTGCAACTTTCCAACAATCTGTCAGAAAGTCATGACACTGACATAACTGAGATTGCAAATTTGGTTATCATGGACACAAATTCATTTCTGATTCTGAGCAGCTCTCCATCAGTTTTTGATAATGTTACCTAATTCTGGAACAATGTAATTTTCAACGCACAACAGTACGGATAAAAGGGTCCATTTCTTTCCTTTAATACTTACATCACTTGCAAGTTCATTAGCTCTCTTGGCATTGTAATATGCAGGTGTGATCATAGCAGGGAAACTGCCTTTGCCTCTGGTTTCCTCATAATCAGCAACGTCCTCTGGCTGTACAGATGAATGAGACAATTATACCAATCAAAAATAATTATTTCTATATTGAAGGTTGTATGTAAGGATCATGTTACTTGGCATTTCACTGGGCCACTCTTGAAAATCAATCTAACAATGAAAATGCAATAAAGGTTTTCAAAACATAAAGACCACAATCTTGTAGCTTACATCAGGGGGTTTTTATTATTTCAATTATGGAAAACTGGCACAAGTCATGAAGGGTCATGGCAGAGTCTTCTAATTGTTGTAATTGTTATTCTCAGGTAAACTGTTACCAGTCCTGAAGCACGGAACAAAATAATTCCCATTCGTAGCAAGAAGCCCTGCCTGCTTAGAGCTCCTATGAGAAATTAGTCTACACAGAGTGCATATGATTCTAAACAATGATTGGAATGTTAAAAAAAATAGTTTGTATCCAAACTTGTAATCTGCAACACCATCAGTAGATACTCCATCATGGAAGTTAAAGATGGAAAATGACTTCTTACACAGGGACTCCTCTATAAAAAGGATCAGGTCACCCTGAATCAAGGATCGAAAATAGTGTGAATAAATCCGAAGAGGCCCATAACTGTGGGCAAAGGAAATTTTAACTCTTGGGTGGAAATTCATTGGTATCTAGTTTTGCTGAAAATGCAGGGACGTGACTGTATTGAGTGCCAAAACAGGACAACTAAGTCTGGCTTGAAATCGGGCCTGAGGCTGTGTTATTACTAATGGCTCTTTAGCACGTCTTTAAGCAGCTTGATCGCTTGAAGAAATTAATGTCAGCCACTTGCCTCATTGTCCTGTGTATTAGTGGAGGGAAAGAACAGCTTTGTTAGCTCAAACATTGTGGAATTGGGAGGGGTAAGCAATGTTCCTGCATCTTCAGCTACATTATCATAATCCACAGCAGAGTAACCCAGCACTGCACAAAATCCAATTTAGTCAATAAGCACAAAGTATACAGATGCTGGAAATCTGAAATAAAAACAAAAAGTGCTACAGGTCTGGTAATATCTGTGGAAAGAGAGAGAAACAGAGTTAATCTTAGTGTTAAGTCCAATATGACTCAAAGCGGCATACTGAACTCAAAGTGTTAACTGTTTCTCAATCCACAGATGCTGACAAACCTCTTGAGTTTCTTTAGCACTTTCTGTTTCATTCCAGTTTAGCAGAGGAAGCCTGAAATAGGAAATAGCCTACTTATTTATGGGAATGCTGGCACGAGGTTTTATTTTAAGTGACTACCAGGGGGATCTAAAAAAAAGTCTTTCCCAATATTGGGTTTGATGTATTTCAACCTGTCTTTGAAGGCAAGATGTTGGCTGTGAAATTGGATATTTTTTCATCAGTTTTACACATATGAAACAGGATTAATTTCGAGCCTTCTGTTTTTTAATAGCTAAATACTCATGCAAAATCCTCTGTGTTGAAATCTATATATAACTTTGTCTTTCAAACAGTTATTTTTAGCTGGAGAGGCATGGCTGCAGGCAGAACACTCATATTGCATGACTGCTGTACAAAATGGACACTGATTTGAAAACAAGTTTGGCTCCCAGTAAGGAAGATGTGAAGCAAAATAATGAGAAAAACATTGACATTAAATGTCAATTTAAATATTCTTACACTTGATTAATGTTTCACATCTTTTATTAACTAACTTATATAAGTTTAAAATTAACTTACAGATAATTCAAACATGCACATGATAGAGAAAATATTGAGACTACTTTCTGCTTGGAGACTAACCTGACTGTATTTTACTGAATTTTCTCTTGTCATAGCAACTTGAGCACCTGCTGCTTGGCTCCAATTTCCCTTAATATTCTTTTCATAGTCTTCATGGTATTTAAGCTGACATGGAAATGTAAAAGGAGAAAGAGCAAAAAATATGCAATGTTAAACCTGTTAACATTTTTTTTAAATTGGGGCCTTCAGTGGCCCCTTTAAGGACTGTTGTGTAGGTCTTAGTGCTTGAAATGATGTGTGCAATCGTGCATTTATTGTGTAATCTGCAATCACATACAAACTATCCTGACATACAGTCTGAAACAGCTCTGGGAGCAGAAATTTGAACAATATCTGTTTTTTAGATAGATACACTGGATGATGACATTGCATTCCCATGTGGCATGTTTCCAGTGTAGAGTAAACACGCGAATGCTTCATGCTATATGAGCCCTCCAGTACCATTTCCTGTTTGAGATAAACATGCCTCACCATTAAATGTCTGCACTACCTTCTGAAAGTACATGTAAAACCTAACAAAAATTATTAATTTTCACAGAATCCCACTGACTTTGCGGACTCAGTAACAACTCAGTGATAAAAGCATTTATAAAATGTACTTTTACAGTTCTAATTTGCCTTAACACCAATAATGAGATGTACTGGTTGGCTAAATCTACCATTTGGTGTCCAGAGTAGATGAAGTTGCTTGACATTTATGAAACTGGAATGTGTCTTGATAATTTTTTGTTTGTTTATCAAGAGGAGTACCACAATGGAATTAAAAGCAAGTAATGCTTTCAAATTTTAATAACATCGCTGAGCAAACTGTTGTACGAGACCTTTGGTTCTGAAATGGTTACTGCAGAGGAGTGTATTAAGCTCTGCCCAATACGATCTCACAAGGACTTGCATGGGGAGAACAGCTTTCAATCTCAAAGGAAATTGACTCTGCATCTAAGTCTCCTCATTGGTTGGGGGGGGAGCAATTTTCCCCTTATCTAAGTGTGGGGGTGGGCATGAGCAGACCTCCCCAACCAAGAAGATAATTCCCCAGATTGTTGCCAATCAGTCCTATCATAATCGCAATACTGGCGATCAAGGTCAGCCAGAGGGCAGCAGCCTCTTGGTTGTAATGCCCACCAGGCAATGCCTGCTCCTTGGGTAATCCGGTACTGAGATGGTAAGTATCTATTCTTCTTCTCGGGAACGGGGTGTTCAAAGGAAGAAGTGAGTTTTGGTGGGTGAGGTAGTAGCTTTCAGAGGCCAGCCCTTGTTGGCATCAATGCCTCTGGTTGCCCCCAGATTGGCTATTTTGCAACTTTCTTATGCCTTCATTTCTTGTGAATTAGGATCATTCACATACATTAAAACAGAAATATTTTCACCATTGTGACATCTTGTCTTCATACATACATGTCACATTGCCACTGTGTCATAACATACATTATCTCAAAAGCTATCATTGTATCTCAGCCGATTGTATGAGCTGTTTATTTTCTTTAAACTGTGTTTTCCAAAGAAGGGAATTGATAGTAATTGCCTGTTAGGTTAGGCTCAAAGCAGGAATAACAAATATTCTACAGTCACAAATGATGACTCTAGTGTGGTCCAAATGTACATAATAACAGTAATCAAGAATGATACCATTATATAAGATTAACTTATTCTACCTAAATAACAGTTTCAATCTGGACAATGTCAAATTGGCATTATAATAACACACTTTGTTATGGTTAATCAATTGACACAGCCAGAGATGATTTCAGAAATCAATGTTAGGAAACAGTGATTTAAAATGTCCAAGAATGCTGAAAATTGTGCATTCCTAGAACATTAACATAAATTTCTGGATTACTGGTCTCGTCTGGTGGCATTACTACCATTCACATTGTTCCTCTTAGACTTCAAAGCCTGCCTGGTGCATAAGTCCCTTGGTCAACCACTGGGGAAGTCTCCTTTAGATGGACAGTCAAGTGGATTCTTGATGACTTTGGGTGCCTGCAGGCCAGCTGGAAAATTCAGGTCAGCTTTTGACCTTAGGAGGCCTTAGGTGAATAGCCCTGACTCGGCACCCAGTCTCATCTGACATTCATGGAAATAGTCAGCAAGACAAGTAATAGTGTGATATTTCACACCTGCTTAATTCCGCACTCATCCTCGTTGAGGCCAAAAACATCCACCTCAAATCTGAATTAAATGGACACTGAATCAAAAGGAGGTGATAATAAAAGGTATTGTCAAAAGCTTGATCAAAGAGAAGAGTATTAATGAAGTTCATAAAGGAGAAAAGAAAGGCGGAGGAGCACAGTAATGCAACACAAGAATTCTAAAACCTTAGGCCTAGCTGTCTGAAGGCACAACCACCATTGATGATGTGATGGGCATGCCAGAGGTTTCAAGGTGGGGTGGTACGGCTTGTTGAGGTCACAATGAAAATGAAGGTCAAGGTCGTAAAATTTTAAACATGAGAATGAGAATTAAATCAAAAGTGTCAGAGGGCAAGGAGTCAATGTAGATCAGTAAAATCTGGGATGATAGCTTAATAGGGTATTTCACAAGATTGGGAAGGATAAAAGTTTCTCAAGAGCATAGTTAGTGTGTTAAGCTTTATTTTTTGAATAGATACTTTCAGTATATGATGCCAGGTGTACTCAATTTACTCCCTGGAAACTGGGATTCATTTATAGATGTTAAAGTGGTGCAAAATGGAGCAGGCAATCACAACTGTCACCAGCTTGGAGACGTGTGCATGTTTGTTTATTTAAGTGGGAAGAAGGCAGGGGATAATGTGAAATGAAGGATACAATGTTAAAAGGGGTGCAAAGGAATATGGGTGCATGTAAGCATACATTATTGAAGATAGCAGGACAGCTCCAAAGAGTAGTTAACAAAGCAAACAGTATTTTCAGCTTTATCAGTAGATGCATAGATTGGAAGAACAAGGAAATTAAGCTAATCATATACAAAAACACTGGTTCGGCTGCAACTGCAGTTTTGGGTTGTATTCTGGATCTCCTTTTGGAAGTGAAGGCATTGGAGAGAGTGAACAAAATATTAATTCCAAGAATGAGGAACTTCAGTTCTGAAGGGGCATTGGGAAAGTTAGGATTATTTTCCTTTAGATAAGAGAAGATTGAAAGAATTTTTGACAGAGGTGTTCAAAATCATGAGGGTCTGTCCAGGATATACAGGACAAAAACTACTTGCACTGGTGAAAATATTGAGAAGACGAGGGCAAATTAATTGGCAAAAGAACAAAAGGCAACATAAGAAAGTCCATGTATGATTAAAATCTGGAATGTGTTGCCTGAGAGTAGGTGAAGGCAGGTTCAATTGAGACATTCAGATGGAATGAGATTATTATCCAAAAAGGGAAAGAGTGCAGACTGCATGGGAGGAAGACTTGGGAGTGGGACTTGGTATATCGTTTATTCAGAGAGCCAGTGCAGACAACAAACCAAATTCTGTGATTTAAAACACAGTGGGAGAATTTAGTTGTGAAATGAAAGAACAGCATTTCCAAAGGACAAATTCAGCAATGGTTAACCACAGCTCATAATAGTTTGAACAGAGGTTAAAAAAAAAGTGCAACATAGTAAAGCAACCAGTGTTGAGCAAGCCTTGAAGGTCATCATCCTGCCTGTGAACACATGATCACTCCTGCCCTTTATATAACAACTATAAAAGCTACAACAACATGTTTAAAGGACAGTTTGACACAAAAGACAAGTTACTACATTGAGCAATGGAGATGACAGTGATAAGACAAGTACACTGCCTTATATTTAAAAAACAATTCTACCAATTAAAATTAAAGATGCGAGATATTCTGTTTCAAATAGCTTAAGACATAATTTAAATTTGTCCATAGTGTGCTGCAGTTGCAACACAAAATAATGAAGATGATCAAGAAAAAGAGTGCTTAAACAAAAAAAAAAGAGTAGCCAAGAATGACTTAGGGCCGATTACAACCTTTTACACACATATCTGAAAGTTCAACCCACTCAGTCAAATGTCCATGTCGGTAAGATGTAGGAAAACTATGCATTAGACTAAAAGGCATACTGTTGCCTGAAATATCCTTTCATTTACTGTAGATTGTTGTCATAGAGTCATAGAGATGTACAGCACGGAAACAGTCCCTTCAGTCCAACCCATTCATGCCAACCAGATATTCTAAATTAATCTAGTACCATTTGCCAGCACTTGATCCATATCCCTCTAAACCCTTCCTAATCATATACTCATCCATATGCCTTTTAAATGCTGTAACTGCACCAGCCTCCACAACTTCCTCTGGCAGCTCATTTCATACACGCACCACCCTCTGCGTGAAAACGTTGCCCCTTAGGTCCCTTTAAGTCTTTCCCCTCTCACCCTAAACTGATGCCCTCTAGCTCTGGACTCCCCCACCCAGGGAAAAGGCCTTGTCTCTGTATATAGAAAAAGAATTGAGGGAAAACAGGCAGTGGCAAGAAAACTGCATATCTCTTGTAAGAGGTTTTGATGGAAATCTCTGACACAATGGCCATACCTTTTGTACATGACGTACAAGATTAGATTAGATTAGATTACTTACAGTGTGGAGACAGGCCCTTCGGCCCAACAAGTCCACACCGCCCCGCCGAAGCGCAACCCACCCATACCCCTACATTTACCCCTTACCTAACACTAGGGGCAATTTAGCATGGCCAATTCACCTGACCTGCACATCTTTGTGACTGTGGGAGGAAACCGGAGCACCCGGAGGAAACCCACGCAGACACGGGGAGAATGTGCAAACTCCACACAGTCAGTCGCCTGAGGCGGGAATTGAACCCGGGTCTCTGGCGCTGCGAGGAACAAGTCAGGTAAAGGACTGTGCTTCTGGTTTTATACAATTAAGGTCAGATGCATTTAGTATTTTCTGTTCCAAACAAAATGTGCCATCGCAGTAGTGCACTATTATGCCTAACTTTGCAGATGTTATTTTCATTTAGAATTTTCTCTGTGTTACAGATATTCTAGATCCTTAGGAACAACAAGCCAGGTCTCTCACCATATAGTCCCTTCAGTATTATTTTAAACAGTTAGTTACATACCAGAGGATTTTAGTGAATTAGAGGAAGATATATACAGATTGAATCATTTAACATAAGTATTCCTCATGTTTAAGCAGGGCTGTCTGATTCTACTTCACTTAACTGAACCAACCACATGTCTACAACAGTAAGTCACAAGCTAGGTTTTATTGCAGGAAGTAACTCCCCTCCTGGCTCCCTAAAACCTGCCCACTAGCTGTAAGTCATGGTGGGATCATGGTGGAATACTCTGCACTTGCCCAGGTGAGTTTAGCTTTAACAACACCCAAGAAGCTGAACACCATCCAAGAGATGGCAGCAACAAAAATCAGAAAATGCTGGAAAAACTCAGCATGTCTGGTAGCATCTGTGGAGAGAAAGGAGAGACACCCTTGAAGACAAAGCAGCCTGTTTGAGCAGCAGCCCATCCACCATTGGCAGAGCTCACTTTCTCCATTATTACCACTATATGAAATTGCAGCAGCTTTTTCAAAACCGCCTCCAAAGAAAAATGCAAACTCTACTACCTGGAAGGAAAAGACCAAAGTTACATGGGAACACCATCACCTCCAATTTCCCCTCCAAGTCACCTTCCATACTAACTTCAGACTTCTTTCAGTGTAGCCAAAGAAAAACCCTCAAAACCTCTCCCCAAAGTATCAGGGGAATTATACAGCACATAAAATGCTGCAGTTTGATCAGTAGTATTCACCATCTTCTCAAATCAATTAGGAATTGTCAATAAATATAAAGTCCTGCGAATGATTGGAAAGAAACTCGAAGAAATTCAGGAGATTTCTCTGGAAATCTTTACACCTAATCTTTCAAGTAGCATACTATTTCAAATTGAAAGAACCGGATTAGATCAAAGACCACGAGATGGAAAGACCCAAGAGCTTCATCATAAATAATTGCTAATAGTTTCACTATTAATGAAATAGAATCAAAATGCAACCATGACCACACGCAACACCAGCAGTGCCAACATACTTCAAATGTTCCATCAATCCTTGCTGGAATTAATATTTTCGAGAATATTGTATATATCTCTCAAAGTGAACAGATAGCATCATTGGAAGAAGCAAGATTTTGGTTTCTTACAGGAACTGAAGGATTGCCAACTGCAGCCCATGCAGTACTGTCAGAATGGAAGGAGGAGAATGAAAGGATACTGATACAGTTCCCCAAGGAGGAAGAGATAATAGAATATAGATAGTTTAAGGCCTCTCTGCAGTATCCATTCTAAATAAAATAACTACATTCTCTCAAAAATTATCTTGCAAGTTATAATGTTAGAAATGATACTTACATCACTGGCCAATATGCCTCCTGCTTTGGCATGTAGTAACTGTGGAGTGTCCACCACTGAAGCATACTTGGAAATGTACTCTCCATGTCCACGTTTATACTCCACCTTCAGTAATTTAGATAGACACAAGCTTCAGTAGTGTCAAGCTTTAACAAATAAATATACTTACTCATCAAGTCTGAAATCCTAAATGTTTTAGTAGTTGTTCATATTTGTCTCAGATAAACTTAGCTTCCTCATGGCTAAATCTTTGGCAAACTTAGCTCCTCTTCAACGGACTCTGTTTGACATGAACTCAGCCCAGGTTTCTGACTTGAAGGTCAGTGAAGGTGAATGCTCACTGAGACACGTGTTAAGCTTGTCAATCTTGCACAAGATCAGAATTGAAGTAGCACCAAAATATCTGCTAAAGCCATATGTCCAGGAATATTACAGCAGCTAGAGCTATGCCTCAACATTCCCTGTTGATTTGAAACATCTGCACAAAATGCCCATTGGGAAAAGTGTTATAGTAAAATAATTGTTCACAAGGATGCTGTTACGTAATGAAAAAGTCTGAAAGCACATTAGTTCTTGAGATGTGTAATACAATAGAAAATCTCTGACTTTGCAATTTCTATGCCAGTACAACTTATTTTTGTGCTCTCAGCAAACATCGTGACTAAGGTCATGCAGTTATAACTGTTTAGTTGCTACCAATATGAATGGCCAATCACTGTGTGCCTCGCTTACTGTGTGTAGACTCGCACTTTAGGCTAGGTAATTTCTCATCAACCTTATCCGCCTTTATTTTCTAAAGTTTTGAATGCAGAGATGTCTCAAACAGTTTGTGAATTGCAACATTCCGTTAATGTATGTTATCAAGTTTTCACTTCAGAATTATGGTAATTACAAAGTGCAGATCATTTCATGTTAAACATGTATAAATCAATGTTGTGAAGAGAATTCCATGACTCCCCTTCAACTGTTATGCAATTAATCCAAGTAAAATCAATACCTAGATACAGACTTACAGACCTCCAACACAAAAGGTTATTAATAAAGAATAAATTATCTATATTTTTGTCTTCCAGTAAGATTAGTTTTAAAGATTGTTTAACCATTTCATTTCTTTCTTGAGTTTGTCAGTGTGATGCACCATTCTGGTTGCAATGGCAAGTTCCATAGTTCTTTGCCTCCCTTAAAGTCGTTACTCAGATGTTTGAGATCAGGCTGCAGATAATTTCAATTATCTTTCAATTCATCCCCCTCACTGAATGTAAGTGCCTGCAAACTACTAAATGAATCCCACACTGATACTGGTTATATTGGTAAATTAATTTGGATCACTTTCTCAAAGTCCTATCCTATCACTAACAGCACAGCATGCATTACAGTAGCACAAAACATTATCATTATCATTCACCATTAAAGTTTTAACTTAAACTAATCTCTAAGTTAAGCTAAATCAATCACTTACATCACTGATAGCTTTTTGAGCCTGGGCAACTCGTACAAGCTCTGGATTTGTAACACAAGCAGAGTACCAACTTTTGTCTTCTTCATAGGCAGCCTGGTAAGCATGCTGTCAATTTAAAAAAAGGAAAACCACTTGAATAAAGTATAGAACTGTGACCTAATTACATTAACTACTGCCAGAACCAATGCTTAATCTTGAAAGATGTAAAATAAATTATGGTTAAAACAAACAAAAGAAACTAGTCATGTGCTACCTTGCTGACAAGTTCTGTATTTTTCTGTGCTTGAAGAAGAGAGGGCATATCTGGTGGTAGGTAATATGATTCCTTTGTTTCATCCCATGCCTTAGTGTACTGCACCTGTAAGGAAGCACCTTTGTTCAATAATGGAGCTTCTTTGTGTTTGTATGTAAAAAGAAAGCACAGTGACATAATGAGGGAAACTTTCTTGGATGCAGCAAATATCAGAAAATGGCAAACATCTAATATTTGTCTTTTAATGCCTTTACTACTACAGAACTAGGAAGAGCTCAACTAAACTATTATCATTTTTGTGAAACATCAAAATGCTAATTGCTGATTTACGTCATAGCCCACTTTACATGTATCACAATTTTTAACATGTATCAACCCCACAGGTTCTGAAAATACATTGGGTAGTACCTGCCCACATCTCTGTAGCTGACTTTGCCAAGGTTTCCTGTTTACTAGACAGGTGCTTTACCTACCAACCTTCGCATAAACCAAATCATCCGCCGACATTTCCGCCACCTCCAAACAGAGCCCACCACCAGGGATATATTCCCCTCCCCACCCCTCTCCGCTTTCCGCAAAGACCGTTCCCTCCGTGACTACCTGGTCAGGTCCAC
>NC_057731.1:35436724-35479108 GCF_004010195.1 Chiloscyllium plagiosum
CTGACCTATCACCTTCATCTCCTCCCCCACTGACCTATTGTACTCTATGCTACTCTCTCCCCACCCCCACTCTCCTCTAGCTTATCTTCCACGCTTCAGGCTCTCTGCCTTTATTCCTGATGAAGGGCTTTTGCCCGAAACATCGATTTTGCCTGTCCTCGGATATTGCCTGTCCTCGGATGCTACCTGAATTGCTGTGCTCTTCCAGCACCACTAATCCGGGATCTGGTTTCCAGCATCTGCAGTCATTGTTTTTACCTCTTTGCCAAGGTTTTGTTGAGTAATGTGAAGGGCCCACAGTTTAGGAGCCTTTAACAAACCCACCAATGTACATGCAGATAGTCTCACATCCACCCTTCCTGGCCTCATCAGGCATAGATGCACCAAGGACAAGATAGTTGCCCAAAATAAGGCTTGTAATGTGGGAATTTGATGCCCTTGTCCCTGCCTCACACAATGAAAATGATACTTCAGGACTCAGCACTGCAAGACTATCCTGAAAATTAGTTTCTGACCAGTGTCATGAACTCCACCAACATTATGGCAGGAGTCCCAACTGAATAGTCACAAATTCTTGGGGCAAAATATAATTAAAAAGCAATTTTACTGCGTATGGCACTTAAATTTTACAATACCTTCAAGCTGCTTACCTTACTTGCAAGTCTCCCAACCTGAGAGGCATGCTCCATCTGCTTCGACTTTATATCCCAATGAAAAACTGATTTGAATTTTTCGGCTTCCTCGCGGTACTTAATCTAAGTACAAAAGTTCAGTGGACATTTTATGATATTAGATTTTAAAACTGACTGTATTAGTACTTGGGAGGATCTAAGCCACAGTTACGCAACTTCTGAGTTCATTATATATTTTTTCTTTATCTTTCCCATCTTTTTACTGCATATTCCTTAATTATTTTTCTTTTCCCTGTCAGCCTCCTTGAAGTTCAATATTTTCACATCAAGAGCAATCAAAAAATTCTCATCACTTCTCACAGATCGAGTCCTCTCCTCAAATAATATTGGAATCAAGTTGCATGAGGTAAGGTGAGCCATATTAAACATATATAAATCTATGCTGTGAAGAGAATTCCATGACTTCCCTTAAACTGTCATGCAATTAATCCAGGGCTGAAAACAAAAAATGCTGGAGATCACAACGGGTCAGGGAGCAACCATGGAGAGGAAGCAAGTTAACCTTTCGGGTCGAGATAACTCTTCATCAGAGCTGAAGATGAAGAGTCATCTAGACTTGAAATGTTAGCTTGCTTTCTCTCCATGGATGCTGCCTGACCTGTTGTGATCTCCAGCTTTTGTTTTGCTTTGAGTATATATTCCAGCACCTACAGTAATTTGCTCCTACAGCTTTACAGGGCTACAAACATTACAAACAGTTTCATCTTGTCCTTATTGTCATCACAATAAGTAAATCATGGTATCTTGGAGATTAAGTCAAAAAGTTCACACTGCAGTTACCAAAGCAACAAGCTGCAGTTGGACTAAATAAATAATCGTTTAAAGTGTAGTGTTTAAGTTTTTCACTTCCACAATTCATGCAGTCACTGTAACAAGTACACTTCTCTTTCTCTTGAAATTCTCATTGTCCAAAGGTATGCTAATTCATGGTTCATGCTAGATGCCAATGGACAAGGCAAGCTTTAAGAACTATCTGTTGCAACTGGAATTGAACCCACGTTAGATACCATACACTGGCTGTCTAGCCACCCAAGCTAACAAATGAAACATCTTCAGTTACTGGTATCAATCAGAATGTGTGTTGGGTAGAGTTACAGGTCTGATTTATCTTCTGTTTTGAAAAGTTATCACAAATGAAACCTGGAATTTAAGAACACAATAGGGGAATGGTTTGCGAAATCCCGTATAAAGTTAAAGCAAAATCTGAAATACAAATTTCACCAAAATATTGAATTCAACAAGCCAGGACTAAAGTACAATTAAAATGTTGGGCTTTAAGAAGAAAACTAACTTGATAAAATTGATCACAATCAAGTAAAGGAAGTAACAATCTCTGTCATACAAACATAATATTGAAAGCAAAACACCCATCTCCGTGCCTGGCAGGACAAGTTAAGATTTCTTTTACAAATAACTATTCAGCTTGCAGATCTTCAAGACGAGCTTAATAAAGGTCAGTTTAATATAATTATGTAAATTCTATTCGACAACTTTGGACCAATTTGTGACTACGGACGGCAAACAAGCCTGAAGATTATAATTTTAACCTCGACACGAAGTCAAAGCACAAGCAGCGAGGTGTCACAGTTGCTGTCCAGAAATAGATGTTGCTGTAACAGGCTTCATTCCAAAGCCTGGTTGTCACCGAGACTAAGAAAATAAACTGAACACTCTATAAACTATAACACAGATATCGGTCGTTTAATCATTAGGTTATTGATAAACACCGTTTTGTCATCCGAATTGAAGTATTACAACAATATGCTGTATCTAGGACTGAATATTCAGTCGTTTGGTCATGCCCGGTGATCTCTGATGATGTATTATGAGGAGAATATGCGTTGTGCCCATTTACAGTGCCAGTTACCCACCTCACTGGACTCGCTTTGTTTTTTCACGTTCAGGTTCAGGGGTGTATCTAGTATACTGGTGAATTTGTTGACTTTAGGATTGTGCCTGTGAATTAAAATAAACATTGCCAGCAATTTACAAACAAAAAAGATAATCGAAATAATTTTCTACCAATTTCATTCAGGTTGTGCAAAGTTCTTCAGACATACAGAGTGCTCCTATTATGAACAATTTCTCGAAGCGCCGTGGTATAAATCCGTACATCTAAAATTAGACTGCTATGGCACTTTTAGCATCCACTTTTAGTAAAACAAGAAATATTCAATAATCTTGCGCTTTTAATTGTTCAATTTGAATATATTTAAATGTAGATTAATATTGATTGAGTCATAAAATCCCTTTTAATTTTGAGTCTTAACAAAGTTGTCATTAACTTTTAAAATGACTCACGCCTGACAGTACGGTTTCTTCTGGTGACTGACAAAATTGTTGACCGTTAAGATCATTTTGCAGACCTCACAGTGGAAACAGGACTTGTGCCAGGTCTGTAGGTAGCAAAATAAACACGTTATTAACTGGGTCAAACTTCCAGTTTGAAACAAACATTTGACATTTCAAGGAAATTTCAGGATCACTCACTTGGTCTATGCAAACTACTTTCTCAGCGGAATAAACGTCAAAACCACACCGAGCACACGGTTTATTCATTTTCAATGAGTAGTTTTGCTGTTCAAAAGTAAACGGCGAAAATTCTCTTCTTTCCTTCCCGTTGGTCTGTTTCTGATCTATGTTTCTTGTGACCTCGCCTGGATTAGAACCTGCCACCAGCGGGCAGCCCCTTCATTTTAGGATTAATCAAGACCCGCCTTCTCTCCCAGGCCATTGGATCCAGCCGCCTATTTCTGGGCACTGATCTCCACAACTCCAGTTGACTTTGGTTCCCCAGGGTTGTCAATCACAAAGCTTGTATCAGGTTTAAGTTTGGAGAGTGACTGGTGCTTAATGCCTCAGTCCCAAAATAGCAATATTCGACTAAATACATCTTGACGTCAGTCATAAGGTGAAAGGGAGCTGACAACATATCAATTTGGGTAGTCAACCTTCCAAAATCAAACCAACACTTTGCAGCACAAACTAAAATAAAGGACTGCGGATGTTGGAAATCTGAAACAAGAACAGTAATTGTTGGAGAAACTCAGATGGTCTGGCGGAATCTGTTGCGAGAAAAGAATTAACGCTCCGAGTTTAGTGTCCCTTCTTCAGAATTTCTGTTTTTCTGTGCAGTGTCTTTATTATGGAGTCTCTGTTGTACTCTAAAATATTTTTGCTGTTCAAAGCCACACAAACTATTATACATTATTGTTTGTATGCACATCTTTAACAATAAAGTAAGTGTATCTCGTAAATCACTTCCTTTCTGTAGCTGTCTATTTGATTCTCAAATGGATATTTTCACAAACGTACAGTCTTGCGTTAAAGTTGTTATTGAGGAAGTTACGAATATCAGCACACGTCTGCCTTGCATGTCATCTCCACAAAATCAACCTCAAAACATCAGTCATGGCCAAGGATTGAGAAAGGAAATAAAACTGGCCCCAACATCTCAATAGCTGATGGTATTCAGGTTTTAATATTCTGCAGCAATTTCATCACTACCCTTAAACTTAACCAGCTCCTTATGTTCAAGGCTTCCAACATTCAAGGCAATGGGCCTATTAGATGGAGAGATAGTGCAGACCTGATGGCCAAAGGGTCTCTTCTGTACTATAGGATTCTATGATTCGCCCATGTTAATGACTTAGATAATAGGATAAAAAGTCACACCCAGATTTGCTGATGGTACAGAGATGGATGGTATTTTAAGTAGTGTAGATGGAAGTACAAAACTACAAAAATGTATTGAGAGTTAAATGAATGAGAAAAATTGGGGCAAATGGATTAAATGTAGAAAAATGGAGGTTGTCCACTTTGAATGTACAAGTTATAGAACAGGGTCCTTTCTAAGTGGTGGGAAGTTAAAAATAATGGATGTTCATAAAAACTTGAGGTCTGGGTAAATAGATCACTAAAATATCTTGACACAGAATACAAACAAAAAGGCTAATGAATGCTCGTCTTTGTATCTAAGTTATTAGGATGCCAGAGGATAGAAGTCATGTTTCAGCTATACAAAGTCATGATTAGACCATATCTTGAGGAAGAGAACTGTATCTTAAAAAGTGTATACTGGATTGGAAGGAAGTTGACCAAAATGATATCTGTACTCGAAGCATTAAATTACAAGATTATATGAACTGTTCCTCAGAACTTAGAGGATAAAAGGCTGATTTGTTCTAAGTTTTCAAACTATGAAGGGGAACAGGAGAAAGTGAGGTCTGCAGATGCTGGAGATCAGAGCTGAAAATGTGTTGCTGGAAAAGCGCAGCAGGTCAGGCAGCATCCAGGGAACAGGAGAATCGACGTTTCGGGCATAAGCCCTTCTTCAGGCATAAGCCCCTGAACGTCGATTCTCCTGTTCCCTGGATGCTGCCTGACCTGCTGCGCTTTTCCAGCAACACATTTTCAGCTATGAAGGGGAACAGAGAATGGATAAAGAAAAACATTTTGCCGATTGGAGGGTACAGGTCAAGGCGAATAGATTGTTTGGTTGATTCCTTTATTGTCATATGTACCAAAGTACAGTGAAAAGCCTTGTTTACTAGCAGTACAGGCAGATCATAGTTAGCAAGGATGTACAGATCATACATGTTACATTGCACAGGGCATGTACTAGGCAAGATCCACATTAGCAAGTTCAGCACGAATTGAGGCTAGAGAGTCTGTTCATCAGTATAATAACAGCCAGGAAGAAGCTGTTCCTGAACCTGCTGGTGGATGTGTTCAGGCTTCCATATCTTCAGACTGACGGAAGTAGTTGCAGGAGATCATTACCAGGGTGCAATGGGTCTTTGATGTTCGCAGCCTTTTCATGGCAGCGAGCCACATAAATGGAGTCCATAGATTGGAGGTTGGCTTCCATGATGATCTGGGCTGTGCACACCACCTTCTGTAGTTTCTTACAATCCTGGGCAGAGCAGTTGCCATACCAGGCTGTTATGCATTCGGACAGTATGCTTTGAATGGTGCATCTGTAGAAGTTGGTGAGGGTCTGTAAGGACATACCAAATTTCCTGAGCTGCCCGAGGAAGAGGCATTGTTATGTCTTCTTGACCACTGCATCTACGTGGGATGTCTAGGACAGATTGTCAGTTATCGACACTGAGGAACTTGACACTTTCTACTTTCTCAACCTCAGTTCCATTGGATGTAGATGGGGACGTGTCCTCCTTTCTTTCTGAAGAATAGTAAAATAATTAGCGCCAAAAGTGAAAATAAGAAATACTTCTACACAAAAAGTGGTACAGGTTTGGAGCATTTTTCCTCCAAACTAACATTTGTGCTTGTGACTTAATTAAATTTAAATCTGAAATGTTTTTCACAACCAAAAGGTGCTAAAGATCGTAGTTGCCTTGCTGATCAGCCATATCTTAATTAAATGATGAAACTGTCTCAAAGGGCAAAACAGACTCATTCTGATTCTATATGTTCCTAAGTGATTAATAAAGTTGTTATCTCACTATAAAACTCAAATGACATCAATAATCTATTCAAGCTTGATGTTCATAGTTTGAGATATGAGTAAAACTCGTTACTCACAAGTGTGTCTAAAATGCTGCACATACATCACCCTTAAATTCTTTCTCAAAGAACCAACAGTAACGATTTTAGAAGTTGAATATCTTTCAACTTCATTATGTCACAATACCTTCACCACTCAGGCTATAATAAATCTTGAAATAAAATGCTAAGTATTCTAAATCTGAGAATGTTAAGAATTATAAATTGAATAAAATCACCAGCATCTGTTTTCCATATTATCTAATCAATCTGTTCAGACATGTTTGGAATTGGAGCAGGTAGCACTTGAGCCCAGAGTTTTCTGGTCCAGAGATCAGAACACTACCATTGTGCCACAAGAGCCCACTCACCGGTAAATGCACCATTTCTAATTAAAAATAACATGATAGACTTTAAATTATGACCTAGTTAAAGAACTCAGCTGATGTCCATGACTTTGATTTCATTGTCTGATGTCATCCAAAATTACTGCCTTATTTTCATTGCCTTCCATCTATTTTTATATGTATATATAGTTAGATTAACATTGCTGTACTTTTAGAAGGGGAGGGTGGAGAGAATAATTGGGAAGACGACAAGTTACTCACAAATCAAGTTTACCTGATTGCATAGTGCAAGCATGTATGTTTTGATAGAATCTGCAAGATATAATTTTCTAACCCTGATCTTTAAAATCCTAATATGGTGAATAGTAGTCAGTCACTTGAAGGTTGTTATTAAAGATTCAGTTTTTAAACAAGTTTTTTTTTCTCCAAAGTGCTTTCAAAAGTTCTGATCAGTATAATTGGAGACGAATATTGCTTGGTGAGAAGTCAGTCTGAGACCAGCAGAGACTGAGTGACATCTGTGATTCTGCAATATCATTTTGGTGTTTAAGATGTGAGCAACAAAGTTTCAAACATCAATTTTGTGAAAGGCAATGCAGACGAACAATCTGTTACTACCTACCTCTTCAGGGAGAATGTACATTTTGGAAACTTGTAAATAGATGATTTGACTTGAAGCTTGAAGACAATAGATTGTACAAGTAATGTCACTGGGATAATAATTCAGAACTTCCAGCTAATCTTCTCAGTACATGTGGTCATATATCACCATGCAGATAATAAAACTTAAAGACAATGTTAAAAAGGAATGAAATTTAGCCAGACACCATGTCAATACTTTCAATTGTTATAAACACCAACTCGTTCACTAATCTTCCATCCTTACTTGGTCTGGGCCATATGTGATTCCAGACCCGTGACAATGGTATTGCCTCTGGTCAATTAGGTAATAAATGCTATCCTGGCCAATAATGTCAAATCCCATGAATGAATAATTAAAAACAAAGTTTGGAATAATATCACAGAAATGCTGCACCAAATCTCTGAAAAAGCCACTAAATGGTGCCATTGCCTCACAGCCCTGCATTTTTCTTCACTTTTACTGTCATTCGAAACTGCTTATGAAAATTGTTGTCCATAATTAACTGACCCACAGCAACGTCATATTGTCATCACTTAAAAGGAAATATAAACATATTCAAAATGGAAGGATGTACAACTTCAAATTCAAAATCCAAAATGTTTAGCCTTTATACCTTCCACAATAACCGTCCAAGGAATTCTGCAGCTAAGATTTATGTAACCGCATTCTCATCTGCACCTTTGAAACCCTAGTCCCCATTCATACTCTTTCACCCAAATCAATCCTCAATTACAGTTGTTATCTGTAAGTGCAAGAGTCACTGGCTTCATTTAATATGGTGGACAATTGATAGAGTCCTGCTCTCCTCTGTCAGGACTGATCAGATTCAAAGATCACCTGAGAATTAATAGACAACTCTAGACTTATTTCCCCATTTCAAACTACTTTCTTAAAATTCTTTCTCCTGTCTTCTTCAGCCTCACCTCCAACAAGTGCAAGGGAATCAGTGACCTCTTTGTCAATATGATGGAGATCCAAACCTCTGTTTCCATCTTTCCCATGGCCATTTGCAGAGTTTGAGTAGCTGAGCAGACCATCGTCCTCAACTATGGTTCCAGGTTAAGCAAGGCATCGAATTTAAAATTATAACCTTATTTTCATGTTCTTCCATGGTCTAACTCACTTTAATCTCCACCAATCCTGCAATATTCCAAGGCTTTTGTACTCCTCCAATTGTAGTCTGTTGAACACTTCACATCTTCATTGACCAAGGACCTACCCTCAGCAGATTCCCCCCTAAAACTCTCCACCTCTTTTCTTTTGTCCTTTAATAGACTGCTCAAAATGTAGCCTTTTGGCTAAACTTTAATATGCCTTTTGTGACTGGCTATTTGATCCTGTTTCATAGTACCGCTGTGAAGTACCTTGTGTTATTTTCCTACGTAAAGATTTGATATTAGATAATCAGGAAATCTTCCTGCAAAGCCAGCAAAAGACATATGGCCAGACTTGAAAATCGTGCAGTGATCAGCCCATCCAGTTCCTGAGAATGTCTGTGGGTTAGAAGAGCCTAGGATCAGTTCCCATAATGAAAACCTTTATGCAGCAGTTATTCAAAAACTATCCAATGATCAGGAGAATTCCTCATTTGTCTTTCAAATATTCAGTAACCATATACTCTAAGACTCCAGCCAGTGACAACTGGAAATTTTCTGATGCAAATCCATTCCTAAGTCTACTTTCACGTTTTATTGCTATCTTCTTCTGTTGCTAAATATTGCAAGAGAAACAACAGATTTGATGGGTGCAGCTACATTGTTACAATCCTCATTGAAATTGATAACTTAAAAAAAAAAATGGTTATCTTCCAGTGACTGACTGAAAGGATCATACAAGATTTCAAGGTTCAAGATCAGTGTTTATTGTCCAGCCCTATTCGCCTTGGAAACGACGGTGGTGAGCCAGCTTTTTGAACTTCTCAAGTCTATTGCTACACTAACAATGCTTGTCACAAAGCTAGTCCCTTTCTTTCTAAAAGCAGTTCCTTGGCTCAAGGAGACTGTCCTTGGTTTTTCTCAGAGGGGCAATAAACCGGGCCAGACTCCAATCAGTCTGGTTTGATACAGATGAAAAGGACTTTGAGAGGCCTTTTGTTTGTATGTAAACAGATGAGACTTCAGGCCAAAGTGATCATGCTTTAGAAGTGACCTGTATAAAGAGAGGGGAGTGGTCAGCTCTATAGCTGAGCTGAGCAGTTTTAATTCAGTCTTGAACTGGGAAGTTCAATAGGGAGCAGTGTGGAAACTCTTTTCTGCCCTTCAACTTCAACCTGTAAGCATGTGTCCCATTTATATCTGGTTTTAAAGGGACTTTACTTATTGAGTTGTGTGTATTCGGAACAGTATAATTAAGTCTAGCTGGATAGGTTGAGTTCTGTAGGGGTTCTTTATTCTGTTCTTTGTGTTTCATTGTGTAATTTTGTGAATAAATTTTTGTGAATTTTAAAATCTAGTAGCTATCTTACTTTAGGTAATTTTCACTGTGGCAACACTGCACTAATACTGGAAGGAGTGAATGTGGAAAATAGTGGATGGAATGTCAACAAAGTGAGCTGCTTTGTCCCAGATGGTGTCAAGCCTCCTGGGTGTTGCTGGCAATGGAGTATACTTCATCACATTCCTGACTTGTTTTGTCAATGGTGGAGAAAGACTGTGGAGCCAGGTCAGATAGACACTGCAGATTTCTCAACTGCAGACCTGCTTCAGCAGCCAATGTATTTGACAGGCAAGGATTATATTTTTGGTCACTACTACAGCTTTAAATCTCAGAAATGCTCTAGCATATGTGGAGATGGTTAGATTCTCTTGTTGGAGATGAGCATTGCCAGGCACTCATGTGGTGCGAATGTTACGAGCCACATCAGGCTGGATGTTGTCCATGTTTTGTTGTAGGTGGGTTACAGACTGTGTTTAAATACAGTTATACTTGGAAGCATAGCACCTACACTTACTTATAGCAGACGTTGTGGAACAAAATTTGCTAACTGAGAATCCTGCACTCACTCCCTATCAGAACTGTGGGTATACCTGTACCACATGGACCATAGCAGTTCGAGAAAGCAGCTTACCACCACCTTCTGGTGGGCAATTAGCAATGGGCAGAAGTGTGCTGGCCTAGCCAGTGATACCCATGTCCCATTTGTGAATTTTTAAAAACGTGATAGACTAAGCATGAGTGAGCCACATTTTTAGTAAGGATCCTATTTCAAAATTCTTACTGAGAGAGAGTGTTTAACTTGTGTATAGAATGGGATCATAGTAAGAGATCACACCCATATCTGTGAAGTTGCAAACAATGCTAAACACAGTCCAGTGTTCGTCCCAACCTCTGCCCTTATAACAAAAGGGAAGGTCAATGCTAAAACAGCTCAAAGATCAGCATTTCATCCACTAGCCTAAACATTTCTCTGTTCAGCCATCAATGCACTGCAGCTGCAATGCATTCCGTCCACAGGGTGTACTGCCACAGTTCACACACACCTTTTTCATCGAGCACGGTGACTACACTCACCATGAAAAACAAAAACAGGGTCTGCAAGAAAACACCATCACTGTTCAATGTCTCTCTCAGTCAACACTGTCCTCCTAAGGAAATGTGTCATTGCCCCAATATTTGTTGGGTCAGCAACTTGAAACTCCTGTTTAACAGTATAATAAAGGGACTGACAGCAAGGTACAGAGAAATTTAAGAAGAAAACTCATCACTATTCTTTTCAGGGAGACTAGGCATTTGTAATAAATACCAGCTTTGGCAGTATGCTGAGAATGATTTTATATAAAGAAAAAAACCATACAGAAACACAGCTGAATGTCTGCAGCTGCATTGCTTAGTTGTGTCTCATTGTCAGCAGTAGCTTAGTCATGAGTGCTCTCATTTATAAGTCAATTCAAATCCAAGGAATTGAGCACAAAGTTTGGACTAACATTCAACTACAAAACTGCTGTGTTGTGGGAGCTCTGTCTTTTGGATGCCATTTAAACCAATAACCCATCTGCTTTATACTTCTGTTTGTTCACTGTTGCTGGGTCAAAATCCTAGAATTCCCTTCCTTGTGGGTCGACCTACAACACATGGACTGCAGTGGTTCAAGAAGGCAGCTCACTACCACCTTAAGGACAACTAAGCATGGGAGATAAATGCTGGCCAGCCAGAGGTGCCCACATCCATGATAGTTTAAAAAAAAGAGTAGAAGCAAATCATTCAGCACACTGAGTTTGCTCAGCCAATCAATGACATGTTGGGTGATCCGATAATCCTCAATTCTATTTTCCTGCCTTATCCCCATAACTCTTGATTGTCTCACTGATTAAAAACCTGTCTCAGACTTGAATATATTGAATGATGAAGCCTCTACAGCCCTCTTCAGTAAAGAAATTCACAGATTCAGTACTCTCAGAGGAAACTCCTAATTTTGTCTTAGATATGTAACCCCTTGCTCAGATTATGCCCTCTGGTTCTAGAGGGCCTCCCAAAAGAGGTAACAATCTTTTCATATTTACCCTCTCAAACCCTCAAATGGAAAGTTGATTGAGGTTAGTTGCTCATCCCTACTGTAATTGCCTTTGAATTGAGTGAGTGACTTGCTGAGCCATTCAAGAGAAGGGGAGGTAATCTGACCTTGAGTTGACATCCCTAATGAAGATTTCTTGCCATTGTTTCATTGTAATTTGAGAGGGAACTGGAGTCCAAATTATCTTCCATTTTTTTTTGGATGACTACATTTCAAAAATATTCATTAACTGTAAAGTGCTCTGGGAAGTCATTATTTCAATGAAAGGTGCTATATAAATACAATATTCTCTTTCTTTCTCACTTTGCAATTCTAGCACCTGCTTGACAAATATCAAAAGTTAATATTTCCATAGAAGGCAGTCACAGCAAAACAAAAAAGGATATTGCAAAACAATTTCCAATAAAATACTTTTAAAGATAACTATGATAAGACCTTTTACATTTGATACAGTTGAAGCTTTCTGTTCACTCAAAGCCTGGTCTGAATATTTAGTCCAATGCTTCATTACCAGGAGAGAGTTAGTGAGCGCTGCAGTGACATCAACAGCACGGATTCAATTCCCATACTGGTTGAGGTTACCACAAAGGTCTCTCCTTTTCAACTTCTCCACTTGCTGGAGGTGTGGAGAGTCTCAGATCAAACCACTACCCAGTCATATAAATCAGATTATGGTAATTTTACTTTTCACTCTAATAAGAGTTTTAAAATGCACTGTCCAATCAAAGCAGGAGTTTTCAGACTGAAATTTTCTGAATACTTGCTTATATGATTGTATTTCCATTTAGTAACAGGTAAATTCATTACCAGCCCCACAGCTTTAAAATTCCCATTACAGATTCACTTGATTCTAGAGTAGCAGCATAATCATCAGTTTGAACAAATTAGTGCCTACACAGAGGTAAAAACAATGACTGCAGATGCTGGAAACCAGATTCTGGATTAGTGGTGCTGGAAATAGCTTCGAAATCGACGTTTCGGGCTCACCTTCCACCCTACCAACCTTCGCATAAACCAAATCATCCGCCGACATTTCCGCCACCTCCAAACAGACCCCACCACCAGGGATATATTTCCCTCCCCATCCCTTTCCGCCTTCCGCAAAGACCGTGACTACCTGGTCAGGTCCACGCCCCCCTACAACCCACCTCCCATCCTGGCACTTTCCCCTGCCACCGCAGGAACTGTAAAACCTGCGCCCACACCTCCTCCCTCACCTCAATCCAAGGCCCCAAAGGAGCTTTCCACATCCATCAAAGTTTTACCTGCACATCCACCAATATCATTTATTGTATCCGTTGCTCCCGACGCGGTCTCCTCTACATTGGGGAGACTGGACGCCTCCTAGCAGAGAGCTTTAGGGAACATCTCCGGGACACCCGCACAAATCAACCAAATCGCCCCGTGGCTCAACATTTCAACTCCCCCTCCCACTCTGCCGAGGATATGGAGGTGCTAGGCCTCCTCCACCGCCGCTCCCTCACCACCAGACGCCTGGAGGAAGAACGCCTCATCTTCCGCCTCGGAACACAGCAACCCCAGGGCATCAATGTGGATTTCAACAGCTTCCTCATTTCCCCTTCCCCCACCTCACCCTAGCTTCTAACCTCCAGAAACTCGATCCCCTGACCTGTCCGGACTTGTCCAACCTGCCCAGCTCCTTTTCCACCTATCCACTCCACCCTCTCCTCCCTGACCTATCACCTTCATCTCCTTCCCCACTGACCTATTGTACTCTAAGTAATAGGAATTGTTGATCTGCTAGACTGGAATTCACATTATAACCAGCAGTTGCTGTTTGCCACATTTCAGCTGCTAAGTCCTTATTCCATCAATATCAGAATTACTTGTCTGGAAGCTTGGGTGCATTGGCATTCTACTGTGAATCTTCTTGAAATAAAATAGAATTATTCTGAGGCCAAATGGCAGAATTTTTGATTTGTATCAGCACCTTTCCTATTTAACACAAACAATCTATTAAAATAATCAGCAACAGAAAAGTGTTAAAATCTGCTTTTGATGTTATTGGTAGTCAAGAAAAAAAAACTGTTCATCCTCACTGCCTTTATTCCTGATGAAGGGCTTTTGCCCGAAACATCGATTTTGAAGCTCCTTGGATGCTGCCTGAACTGCTGTTCCAGGACCACTAATCCAGAATAATGTCTACACAGAGTTCATCTCTTACTAGATAGATAGCAAAGTTACAATGATTTCTCATCTTGCTTGGGAAGAATCTGAGAGATAGTCTTGTAAAAATATGTTCAGAGAGTAAACAACAAGAATAGGCCCATGTAAAAGAAGGGCTTATGCCCAAAACGTCGATGCTCCTGCTCCTTGGATGCTGCCTGGCCTGCTGTGTTTTTCCAGCACCACATTTTTCAACTCTGGTCTCCAGCATCTGCAGTCCTCACTTTCTCCTCCATGTAAAAGAGAGACAAGGAACATGGATTCAAATTAATAAATGGTAAACTCAGTCTTGATACCAAAATTTTTTCACAAAAGAATAATAAATAAATGCAATAGACTCCCAGATCTAGACATAGAGCCAAAATTCCAAATCATTTAAAAACTAGTTGGGTGCTATAATGGACAGATGAACTATAAGATTGACATGCTTCAGTAAATCCCTAATAACATTAAACCACTATAATTGTGTTAAAGACAGTTATATTTAGAGGCACAGCATCTACACATCTTGTGTAGCATAGACATGGACACAGACAGTAGAACAAGATTTTTGGTTCCTTTGCTATCATTAGTTCAAAATCCTACACTCACTACTTGTCAGCACAACTGGTGTATTTGTACCACACAGACAAGAGCAGCTGACCATCACCTTCTCCAGGTGAATTAAGGATGGGCAAATAAATGCTGGCCTAATCAGTGACACCTAAACTTTTTTTAAAAATATGGTTTATATTAATTATGAATGAATGAATGAATGAATGAATGAATGAATGAATGAATGAATGAACGAACCATATTTTCAGTAAGGTCTATTTTAAAATGCTTACACAGATGAAACCTTACTTGCAAATAAAATTGGCCATTGTGGGAAATTAGAATATGTTTGCTTTTAAAAGTTCTGATCCCCAGCACTTGGAAGTCCCTTTCCACGTGGCTCACAATATTTCTCACCTTCCAGCACTGACCTGTATATACACGACATAGAGCGTAGCTATGTAATAGAGCTGTTCAATAGCATAATCTTAGATGCAATTAGGATGTGCAATATATACTAGTCTTGTTCACACCACCTCAAACCCAATTAAGATGAAAGAACAACTCCACCCATAAACCTTTCATCTGCTCCCATGACAAATCAACAACCCTTGTTATTAGGTCGTTGGCTAATAAGGAAACTTGCCATAGGCTAATCGGTCTAATTTTATCCAATGGTATCGATCATAGTTTTACGTATGTATGTATGTATTTGGAGCGATGCTGTGTAAACGGATGTAGAGGCGGTGCTAGATTGTATTTGCGTAAACTGCATGTTACGGTTTCCCGTATTGCATTTGGTGAAACTCAGTCCCTTGATAAAGTAGCATGGCGTGGAAAGCCTGTTTCCTTGTAATTGTTGTATTCTGTCTCTTCATAGATGGTACGTATTTAAATGTAAAATGAACGTTCAAGGCTGTTGGGTTGGTACATGATTTAGCCCCTCTGCAATATTTAAAATGAAAGTAGGCGTACAGATCCCAAATACTGCAAAAGTGTTCATGCCAACAGCCGGGTGAGAGTGTCCGAACGGAAAATGTGTGTTCTCCAAAGCTATAGGAAATCGGTACTTTTTGCCCAATTATCGGAATTAGGAAGTTGGGTTTACACCGACCGGAACAAGCCGTTTTCTTTCATTAAGATACCAAAAAAAAGGTGACTTGAATAGTGAGTGGGTGAAATTATTAACCTGCTCTGTGAATAATGAACTTGTTAACTGGGTCAAACATGATATGGAGATGCCGGTGTTGGACTGAGGTGTACAAAGTTAAAAATCACACCCCATCAGGTTATAGTCCAACAGGTTTAATTGGAAGCACACTAGCTTTCGGAGCGGTCAAACGTAATGCAGTTCCGACCTTTGCCTTGGTCATGTGAGAGGCCAGTTAGTGCGGTCAGGCACTAGCTCAGATACTGAAACATTGGTGTTTATTTCACTTTCCATTTATTATCTCTTTCATTGGGAGGGAAAGACTTCATGGGCTTTTGAATTGTGTATTTGTATCCAGAAACTCGTGTTATAACCCATCAAATATTCTAAAAGATTGATGATGATGAGTGCAATATTTCCCCATCTCAGTCTTACGATCGAATCACTGACTCCGCCCCTAAATTATAAACCACCTTATTCTTTCCGAAATATACTGCAACTGTGCCCTTCAAGTAAACACCCAGATTCTCGGATGTTATGGAACATTACCGTTTTTTTTCATACTTATAGAGTCATAGAGATGTATAGCCCGGAAACAGACCCTTCGATCCAACTCATCCATGCTGACCAGATATCCCACCTAATCGAGTCCCATTTGTCAGCACTTTTTAAATGCTGTAATTGTACCAGCCTCCATCACTTCCTCTGGCAGCTCATTCCATACATGCACCATCCTCTGCATGAAAAAGTTACCCCTTAGATCCCTCTTATACCTTTACCCTCTCGCCCTAAATCTATGCCCTCGAGTTCTGAACTCCCTCACCACAGGGAAAACACTTTGTCTATTTATCCTATCCATGCCCTTCATGATTTTATAAACCTCTAAGTTCACCCCTCAGCTTCCGAAGTTCCAGGGAAAACAGCCCATCCTATTCAGCCTCTCCTTATAGCTCAAATCCTCCAATACTGGCAACATCCTTGTAAATCTTTTCTGAACCCTTTCAAGTTTCACAACATCCTTTCGATAGGAAGGAAACCAGAATCTTTTACCTACTTTTTTTTTCCAAGCCCTGTTGCTGATTCATGATTAATTTCTCCCAGACTTCAGGCGTGCTATCATCCTTTTCTACTACTCAGGCAAAATAATTATTCAATATGAGAGGGGAAAGATATAAAAGAGACCTAAGGGGCAACATTTTCATGCAGAGGGTGTTACATGTATGGAATGAGCTGCCAGAGGAAGTGGTGGAGGCTGGTACAATTGCAACATTTAAATGGCATCTGGATGGGTATATGAATAGGAAGGGTTTGGAGGGATATGGGCTGGGTGCTGGCAGGTGGGACTAAATTGGTTGGTCGGCATGGACGGGTTGGACTGACGGGTCAGTTTCCTTGCTGTACATCTCTATGACTGCAATCATTGGCAATATCCCCACTTTCAGTCTTTAGTGGATGAACATTGCTCCTGATTACCTACTTTCCCTTGTATAACTATAAAATTTCTTATTGATTTTGATGTCTCTGGCAAATTTCCTTTCATAATCCCTTTTAGTTACTCTTGGAAACTGCTTTGTGGCCCTTTGCTGGTCTTTGTATCTTTTTTATTCAGCAGGATCAGTGCTGGCTTTTGTATTTTTGTAAGCCCTCTCTGTCAGTTTGATGCTGTCCCATATTGGTTTAGTTGTTTGTTTTTGGGAAGTGGAGCTTTTCCCTCTCTGAGTTACCGTGGAGATTATTCGGTTGACCCAAACTCTGGCAGATCTCCCAGCTCTATTTTTAAAAAAAAAACTCTCAAACACGGCCAGTGTATCTGACCAGGGACAGGATTTGCCTCCAGTCCCACATACTCCACTGTTTGTTATCAAACTATCCCCAAAGTTCAAACATTTATAATTGTCACATTTATAACAGTGTAGTAAATCCCAACAATTCTGAACTAGTAGACCTGGCTTCTAGTCTCAACCCATTCACATTAACTCAACATGTTCGTGGTCCCTTAGTAACAGAGTGCTGAGTGGAGCCATTAATGTAGACCAAATAAAAACCAAAATAAGTGAAGATGCTGGAAATTCAAAATAAAAACAGAAATGGTTGGAAAATCTCAGCAGCTTTGGCAGCATCTGCAGAGAGAAATCAGAGTTAATGTTTCGGGTCTAGTGACCACCCTTCAGATCTGAAGGGTTCTGAAGAAGGGTCACTGGACCCAAAACCAAATCTCTGTTTATATTTTATGTAATTAACCTCATACTGTGCAAGTTCTGGGAATGCTTGATGGGGGACAGTGTAGAGAGAGCTTTACCCTGTATCTAACCCCATGCTGTGTTTGTCCTGGGAGTGTTTGACAGGGACAGTATGGAGGGAGCTTATTGTGGATTTTTGTTCTGCCTGAATCATCCTCACTTGAGACCTGAACAGAAACAATAGAGGACAATATCACTTCAGGGAACCATTTTTACAATGGTTAGAAATTAATCTCATTTGATTAAAATATTTTTAAATGACATGGCCCTGACTTGAAGACTGCTTCTGTTTATTAAACTTGTCTAAATCCTGACTTGGGGAGGCTAGAGAAAGTTTATGCCATAAACTTACACTTGCCTTAAATTTCGGGTAATTTGAAAATGGGAGATGAATTTAATGCCATGGCTGAAATTAAAGTGGCAGCTTCATTAACTATACCTCATGAAAAACAAAACCTATTAAGGGAAGATTTTCCATTTTTACTATGGTTTATAGAAGTAAGTGCATTGCTTTTTATTTAATGATGGTGAGAACTGCAGCTGAAGTGAAAGGGTGGGTTAGTAAGTTTGCCAATGACACGAAGTTTGGTGGAGTTATGGATAGTGTGGAGGGGTGTTGTATGATATAACGGGACATTGACAGGATGCAGAACTGGTCTGATAAGTGGCAGATGGAGTTCAACTTGGAAAGTGAGAAGTGATTTAATTTGGAAGGTCAAATTTGAATGCAGATTACAGGGCTAAAGGCAGGATTCTTGGCAGTGTGGAGGAACAGAGGGATCTTGGGGTTCACTTCCATAGATCCCTCAAAGATGCCACCCAAGTTGATAGGGCTGTTAAGATGTTTGGTGTGTTTAATTTCATTAGTTGGAGGATTCAGTTAAAGAGTCACGAGGTTATGCTGCTGCTCTGTAGACCCCTGGTTAGACCACACTTGGAAAATTGTGTTCAGTTCTGGTCGCCACATTATAGGTACAATGTGGAAGCTTTAGAGAGGGTGCAGAGGAAATTTACAGGAGATATGCCCTTCAGTGCAGGCAGTCTTATGAAGAAAGGTTGAGGGAGCTAGGGCTTTTCTCATTGGAGTGAAGAAGGATGAGAGGTGACTTGATAGAGGTGTACAAGATGATGCAAGGCATAGATAGAGTGGATAGCCCAGAGACTTTTTCTCAGGGTGGAACTGTCTGTCACGGGGGGGCATAATTTTAAGGTGATTGGAGGAATGCTTAGGGAAGATGTCAGAGGTAGGTTCTTTACATAGTGGCTTGTGAAATGCACTGGTATTAGAGTCAGATATATTAGGGATATCTAAGTGACTCTTGGATAGACATGGATGATAGTACAATGAAGGGTATGTAGGTTAATCTGATCTTAGTGGGATAAAAGGTCGCACAACATCGAAGGCTGGAGGGCCTGTACCGTGTTGTACTCAGAGTCAGAGAATCCCTACAGTGTGGAAACAGGCCCAACAAGTCCATACCGATGCTCTGAAGAATAACCCACCTAGATCCATTTTCCTACCCTGTTATCCTATATTTACCCCTAACCAATGCACCTAACCTACACATCCCTGAACACTATGGACAATTTAGCATGGTCAATTCACCTAATCTACATATCTTTAGATTGTGGGAGGAAACCAGAGCACCCAGAGGAAACCAACGCAGACACTGGGAGCATGTGCGAATTCTACACAGACAAGTCATGCAAGGCTGGAATTGAACCCAGGTTCCTGGCGCTGAGGGGCAGCAGTGCCTCGCCATTATCAGGACTGGGTTAAGCCTGAAGCATCGACTCTCTTGCTCTTCAGATGCTGCCCGACCTGCTGTGCTTTTTCCAGCACCACGCCTTGTCTGCCCATTACTTTTTTATTTTGCCAATCTTTAAGAATTTCTGATTTAATGTTGAAAGGAGAACCTCTTTTGCATAAGAACTTGGCCTTTACTTATCAAATTCTCATATCGCTAGCAAGATTCTTAATCTGTTGAAACAGAAAAAGTGCTGGAGAGACTCAGCGGGTCTGGCAGCAGAAGGGGAAAGAAAGCAGAATTAATGTTTCAGGTTTACTCTGTTTTGTCTCCATAGACACAGCATGACCTGCTGAGTCTCTCCAGCAATATTTTTGTTTTTTTTTCCCCCAGATTGCCAGCATCACCAATTCTTTAATTTCATTTCTTAATGTGCTGAGATTAAGAGGGCTGTAGTAATTGTAATGTGATCGCTGCCCCTTCTGTTATTATTTAATTGACATGGAAACAGGCAGCCAAATCAAATCAGCCTTTCCCTACCTCTGTATTTGCAACACAATAAAATTTAAACCGTCAACATTGAACCCCAATGGTTCCTAACCAGACTTTTTGAATAACCAATTTCTGATTGTGAAAAATCAATTCTAGATACTGATTCGCAGCTTAAACAAAAGATTTAGCAATTTACTGGCAATACACTAAACAGCACAGTGAAGTTAAACAGGTCATCAAATTGATGTCTGTTTAAACACAACCTTTGTTTTCAATCCCATTCACACAAAAGCCAGATAAACAGTTAAGAAATACGTAAAAGATTACTTAAATGGATTTCATGATGTGTTGTTCTACAGGCATAGATGCGTATTTCTTGGTTAATTTTCTAAAGGGACACTTTTTCCATTCACTCTGAAGAAGCTGAATTTCTATTCTCTAAATTTGCACTATGATTAGATTAGATTAGATTAGATTCCCTACAGTGTGGAAACAGGCCTTTCGGCCCAACTAGTCCACACCGACCCATTTCCCATATTTACTCCTGACTAGTGCACCTAACTCCATGGACAATTTTAACATTGCCAATTCACCTAACCTGCACATCTTTGGATTGTAGCTGATGAGACATTAGGCAGGGAGCTTTAAAAGTTTACTGCTGTAGTATCAACAGCCAAACTCTCCTCTCCATACAGTTCAAAACCAAATTCAAACTCTGATAAGTTCCTGACAAATTGGCAGTCTTCACACAATGTTCCAGTTACCATTTAACATTTAACATCTACTTGAGTGTAAGGTCTTTTCTGGTCTTGCTGGAACCAGTTTCCAGGTACTGACCTAGTTTATGGTCAAACGTCTACTGTCTGGTTAAACAAACTGTTCTTTGGTGTCAAGGAAATCTTTTGATTAAGAATCAACTGGCAATTAACTTCCAGGCCTGTCCCCTCAAACTACAACATGTTAGTGTTCTCTTCCTTATTTATTAACACAAACTGCTGCTCACAGATCAATTGTCATTTACAGTTCATTGTTCAAAGCACCGAGCCACAAGAATAAAATAAAAATGAAAAAGCAGTATCAGTTTAATAGTGTGGATAGTTAGACTAAATTTATGACCTGACACTTCCAATTTGGACCATCTTTACTCAGGGGGAAAAGTCTAAACATATTGCTGGCTAGTACACTAAACCGCATCAGAAAGTTTTAGGCATAACTCAAGCTTGGCCCACTTACCTTGGGGCAAGTCCCATATGGAGAATTGCTCCTCTCCATGAAGGATTTTGTGATTTCCTAAGCTTGTGAAACACAGTATTCAATGCAAATTTGTATTGCCATTAAGGGAACTGTAGCTTTTTAAAGAGGCAATGATTTACTTTGCACTTAATTTACTCCCATCAAGCAACGGATCTTTGAATTTTTAACAGGCCAGGCTCAGCAAATTTCAACACTGAAGATGCTGACCAGGGCAAACAACGACACCGACGGAGGGAAGACACCGTCCGGGGTAAACAATGACGCTGACAGAGGGAAGACACCGTCCAGGGTAAACAACGACACCGCCGACAGAGGGAAGGCACCGTCCGGGGTAAACAGCGACACCGCCGACGGAGGGAAGACACCGTCCGGGATAAACAGCGACACCGCTGACAGAAGGAAGACACCGTCCGGGGTAAACAATGACGCTGACAGAAGGAAGACACCGTCCGTCCGGGGTAAACAATGACGCTGACAGAAGGAAGACACCGTCCGGGGTAAACAGCGACACCGCCGACAGAGGGAAGGCACCGTCCGGGGTAAACAGCGACACCGCCGACGGAGGGAAGACACCGTCCGGGGTAAACAACGACACCGCCGACGGAGGGAAGACACCGTCCGGGGTAAACAGCGACACCGCCGACGGAGGGAAGACACCGTCCGGGGTAAACAGCGACACCGCCGACGGAGGGAAGACACCGTCCGGGGTAAACAGCGACACCGCCGACAGAGGGACGACACCGTCAGTCACACCGACTGAGGCGAGCAGTCACTTTGTAATTTACCTGATAAGTGGCTCTTTGTTTGTAGCAGTAATGTATATTCTCTACCACAACAAAAGCAAGGTAAGCTTGGCTTTTTATTTATTGTGGCTGTGAAATTTTAGTTTTCAAGATATGAAGTTAGTAATTTGCATTATGTCCAAGTTTTACTGCAGATGCTCGGGCTGATAATGCTGTAGAGTGAAAGTAATAATCAGATAGCATGGAACCTGGCCAACTTGTCCATAATGACCAGCTTTTGCCAATTAAATTAGCCCCACTTACCTGCATTTGACCCATTTCTTATTCATGTACTTATCCAAATGCCTTATGATTAGTAAGTGTAACTGTACCTGCATCTATCACTTCATCTGGCAGTTCATTCCACACATGAAACATCCACAGGAAAACGTTGCCCCTCAGGTCCCTTTAAAATCTTTTTTCCTCTCACCTTAAAAAAAAAATGTCTCCTGGTTTTGAAGTCCCATAGCCTAAGGAAAAGACCTTGCTATTCATATCTATACTCCTGATTTTGTAAACCTCTGTAGGATCATCTCTCAACTTTCTACACTCCAGTGAAAAGGTCCAGCCTCCCCTTGTAACTCAAATCCTTCAGTCCCAGCAACATCCTGGTAAATCTTCTCTGAGCCCTCTCCAATTTAATAATATCCTTTTTATAGCAGAGTGACCAGAACTATACACAGTACTCAAAGTGTCCTCACCAATGTCGTGTAGAACCTCAATATGATGTCCTAACTCCTACATTCAATGAACAATGAAGACAAGCATGCTAACTGCTTTCTTGACCACTCTGTCCAGTTGTGACACAACTTTCAAGGAA
Source organism: Chiloscyllium plagiosum (assembly GCF_004010195.1). NCBI lineage: Eukaryota > Metazoa > Chordata > Chondrichthyes > Orectolobiformes > Hemiscylliidae > Chiloscyllium > Chiloscyllium plagiosum. Next base: position 35,459,632 of record NC_057731.1, read on the forward strand.
CTGTGTACCTGAGTTGCTAGATATCTGTTTCACAACACTACCTAGAACCCTACCATAACTGTATAAGTCCTGCCCTTGTTTGTTTACCAAAATGAAATATCATGCATTTATCCAAATTAAATTCCATCTGCCACTCCTAGCCCATTGACCAAAAAAATTCCACATTTCAGAAAATAAAAACAGTTGGCTCCAGAACTAATGGTAGAAGCAAGAGTTTTAATGAGGCACTAAAAATATTTGAATTGGCTGCTTTGAACAGCATCACCATTATTCTGGTGAAATGCTAATCTGAAAATAAAATTGGCAAAGGATTTAAAAATGTTAGCTTAATTGTGGAGGTGGGGAGCATATTATGGGCATCACTTGTACACCTACAAGTTTGTGTACTTTAAAAGTGGCGATCATTATTTTAATTCTGCAGAGTGTGGTGCTGGAAAAGCAGAGCTGGTCAGGCAGCATCCAAGAAGCAGGAGAATAAATGTTTCGAGCATAAGCCCTTCATCAGGAATGACTGGGTGGCCCAAGGGGGCTGAGAGATAAATGGGAGGGGGCTTGGGGCTGGGGGAAGGTAACTGAGAAGGTGATAGGAAGGTGGAGTGGATTGGTGGGAAAGAAAATGGGCAGGTCGGACAGTCTTAGAGGGCAATGCTGAGTTGGAAGGTTTGATCTGGGATAAGGTTGGGGGAGGGGAAATGAGGAAACTGGTGAAATCCACATTGATCCTGTGTGGTTGGAGGGTCCCAAGGCGGAAGATGAGGCGTTCTTCCTCCAGGCGCAGGTGGTAAGGGTTTGGTGGTGGAGGCGGTCCAGGAACTGCATGTCCTTGGAGTGGGAGGGGGGAGTTGAAGTGTTCAGCCACAGGCCAGTGAGGTTTTTGCGTGTTTGTGTCCCGGAGATGTTCTCTGAAGCGTTCCGCCTTAGGTGCCATGTCTCCGCAGTGTAGAAGAGACCACATAGAGAGCTACGGATATAGTAGATGACATGGGTGGATGTGCAGGCAAATCTCTGATTGATGTGGAAGGCTTCTTTGGGGCCTTGGGTGGAGGTGAGGGGGGAGGTGTGGGTGCAGGGTTTGCAGTTCTTTCTCACTTCCTCGCAGTTGCTCTTTGACTCTGATCTCCAGCATCTGCAGTACTCACTTTCTCCCAGTTGATTATAATCTTACTGCAAAGCCTCTTCCAAGAATGCCAACCTTGGAGAAGTTCTCTTCCTCCCTCTACAAGGATCCCCTTGCTCCCCATCCACCTATGTTGTATAATTTGTTAAAATTGTGAAGAAATTCCTGAGATCAAATACTCTTGCATTCAAAGTAATTTACTCCAAACTATTATCAGATTTTCATTCTGCATCTTAGATGGATTTAGAATTATTACATTAAAAAATTACATTAGCGCTGATAGCAGGTTCAATTAAGAACATACCTGCCATAGACTATGTGAAATAACAATGAATCAAAAAGCTCTTTATAGTATGCAACATGACCGTGATTAGTTGCTAGACCATAAAATGTTTGATCAGAAGCAGACCGTTTGATCCATCAAGTCTACTCTCATTCAGTGGGATCATTGCTAATCTGATAACCCACACCTCCATTTTCCTGCCTGAGCCAAAGCTCTTGATTCCCTACTAGATTTGTGATTAATTTTAGCTTTGAATGTACTTAAGGACCCAACTTTGACACGCTTTCTGGTAAAGTAGTCCGCTGATTTGCTATTTTTTTTTAAAAATGTCCTCCTCTTCCTGGGTGACTTTAAATGGGTGACCCCTTTATTCTGAAATTATGCCCTCTGCTCTAGATTCTACTGCAAGAGAAATGTCTGAGCATTTACTCTGTCAAGTTCCCTAAGAATCATTTATATTCCAATGTGTCCAAGACCATCCTACTTAACCTGTTTTATAAGACAGTCCTTTACACCTGGTATTAGCCTACTGAGCCTTCTCTGGACTGCCTCCATTGCCACTATACCTTCCATTAATAAAGGGCCCAAAACAATTTCCATTATTTTAGCTGTGGTCTGAGTAGAACTTTGTGTGGTTTTCATAAGATCTCCTTATTTCTATACGCCATTCTCTTTGAAATAGAAGTCAACATTACTTTCTATACTGAGATGCTAGCTTTTTTGTGATTCGTGCACTAGCATCCTCCAAGCCCTCTGTAATCTTTTGCCATTTCAATAATATTTAGCTCCTTTATACTCCTTCTATCAAACTTTCCTACCAATTCCGTTCACATAATTTGTCTATAACACTCTTCATCCTCACCACTTGCCTTCCTCCCTATGTGTGTCATCTGCAAACTTGGCTAAAGTACACTCACTTTTCACATCCAAGTCATTCATGCATATTGTAAATACTTATGGCCCAGTACCCATCATCCTCATTGGCGGTCCCCCATAGGCTAGCATAACTCTCTTCTACTATCATGGTGGCTGTACAGTCCAATGCGGCTTTCACAGATGCTGCCAGGCTGGGAGCAGAAAGTGGTTGTGGGAAGGGGTGGGAGGGGCTTTGGTCTGGCAGTGTGCTTCTTACACTGTTTTACCTGGCTTCTACTTTTTCGTAATGGCAAGTCTCGAGGGGCTCGACACCTTCCCATATGCTGCTCCTCCATTTTGGTCTTGAGCCGGTGATTCTGAAGTGTCAGTGGGAATTCTGCACTTCCCCACTGAAGACTTGAGGATATCCCTGAAGCATTTTCCCTACCCACCTGGGGTTTGCCTGTCATTTTGGAACTGGAAGTAGAGCACCTGCTTGGGCAGTCTTGTGTCGGTCATGTGGACAATGTACCCAGTCCATTGTAGCTGATTAAGGGTAGTCAGTGTCTTGATGCTGCACGTGTTGGTGTGTCTTTCCCTGTGGGTTTGTAAGTTTAACTGTTTTTTTGTCATTTTATATAAATGATTTGGATGTGAACATACGAGGTATAGTTAGTAAGTTTGCAGATGACACCAAATATGGAGGTGTAGTGAACAGTGAAGAAGGTTACCTGAGAGTACAACGGGATCTTGATCAGATGGGCCAATGGGCCGAGGAGTGGCAGATGGAGTTTAATTTAGATAAATGTGAGGCACTGGAAAGGCAAATCAGGCAGGACTTATATACTTAATGGTAAGGTCTTAGTGTGTTGTGAACAAAGAGACCTTGGAGTGGAGGTTCATAGCTCCTTGAAAGTGAAGTTGTAGATAGATAGGATAGTGAAGGAGGCATTTGGTATGCTTTCCTTTATTGGTCAGAGCATTGAGTATAGGAGTTGGGAGGTCATGTTGCAGCTGTACAGGACATTGGTTAGGCCACTTTTGGAATACTGTGTGCAATTCTGGTCTCCTATCGGAAGGATGTTGTGAAACCTGAAAGGAGAGATTGACAAGGATGTTGCCAGGGTTGAAGGGTTTGAGCTAGAGGGAGAGGCTGAATAGATTGGGGCTATTTTCCCTGGAGTGTCAGAGGCTGTGAGGCATGACCTTAGAGGTTATAAAATCATGAGGACCATGGATAGAGTAAAAAAACAAGGATTTTTCCCTGGGGAGGGAGAGTCCAGAACTGGAGGGCATAGGTTTAGGATGAGAGGGGAAAAATTTAAAAGGGACTTAAGGGGCAAATTTTTCACGCAGAGGGTGGTGCATGTACGGAATGAGCTGTCAGAGTAAGTGGTGAAGGCTGGTACAATTACAGCAGTTAAAAGGTAGTTGGATGCATATATGAAGAGGAAGGGATATGGGCTGGGTGCTGGCAAATAGGACTAGATTAGTTTAGGATATCTGGTTGGCATGGACGAGTTCGTCCGAAGAGTGTGTTTTTGTGCTGTAAATCTCTATGACTCTATGTGCAGACAATCTTGGTGGTACTGCTCCAGCATCTTGAGTCCATGTCTTAGAGCCATATAGGAGGGCAGGATCCGACACAGCTCTGTAGACCATGAGCTTCGTGTCAAATCTGATGTACTTGAATATCCTTTTCCCCAAACGACTGAGGGCTGCCCTAGCATACCGAGGTGATGCTGGGTCTCTTCTTCAATAACTGCTTTGGCTGACAAGACACTACCAAGGTATTGGAAGTAGTCCTTGTGGTGCTTCACTCGTTACAGATTGCCATGTTGAAAATGCCCTCTTAACCCGATGCTGTCTTCTATTGTTAGCCAGACCACTGTCGATGCTAATCTTCAACCTCCATTACCATGGGCATTGTTTTAAATAGCCTTTGGTGGTATCTTATTAAATACCTCATGGAAATCCAAATGTTTGCATCTACTGATTCCTTTTATCTATTCTGCTTGTTACCTCTTAAAAACTGTGACAAATTTGTCAGTTATAATTTCTCCTCCATGAAATCTTGCTGACTCAGATTACATTTTTTTTCTAGAAGCTCTGCTGTTACATCCTTTGTAATAGACTCTAATAATTTCCTAATGGCATTTAGTTTAAAACCTGGCCTCTGATCTACTCTTAACCCTCCTTTTTCAAATATGGTTATTACATTATTAACTTCACGATCCTCCAGAAAGTTTTCCCAGAATCTTAATGATTCTTAGTAAATGCACTGGTTGTCATCTTCCATCTCTGTAGCTATTTCCTGCAATATCCTAGAATGTATCTCAGCAGCTCTTAGGGTTTTATTAACCTTTAGCCCCATTAGTTTCCCCAATGACTTTTTTTTTTCTCTAGTGATTGTTATTGTCTATTTCCTGTTGCCCCTCTTGACCCTTTAGCCACTTGTTTAATTGCTAATGGAGTGCTGTTAGTATTTCCTATTGGTGAAGACCGATGCAAAGTATTTGTTTAACTACTCTGCCATTTCAGAGTGTGTTATTTCTTGGGTCTCGTCCTCTAAGGGGGCCTATGTTGTGCCCCTCTCTTTATAGATAAAAAGAAACTCTTACTGTCTTCTTTTTTACTTGCTAGGTTATCCCCACAATTTATCAATTTTGATCATCTCTTGTTGGCTTTTACAACTTTCATATTCCTCTGATTTACCACTGATCTTTGCCACATTTTTTTTCCAATTTGATATTGTTCTCACCATCCCTGATTTTACGAAATGGTCAATTTATCCCCCTTCCTAGAATCCTCCTCTTTCACAGGATATAGCTCTGATTCACGAACTCCTTTTTTTAAACACCTATTATTCATCAACTTTTGTTTTTGCTATACTCCCTTCTCAGTTCACCCCTGCCAACTCTATCATTCCTACATGATTATCCTTATTTGCATTTACCCTAGATGTTTAAAATCCATGCTTCTCACACTCAGTGAATGCTAAATTGTTACCATTGGGAACAAGACCATAACTGGGCTTTTCAAGAATAATTTATTAAAACTACTTCATTACACATTACCATATATAAAATAGCCTGATCTCTGGTAGGGATCCACAACATATTGTAGGAACCATCCTGGATGCTGTCTATGAATTTTTTTTGATGCAAAGTTGCTCATTAAGTATTTAGTCTCACTAGGCTTGAGTTAAGAGGGTATTTTTTTAACCAGACTGTCAGTGAAATCACTATCAGCTATGACAATGGCTTTACGCTATTGGAATCCAAAGAGGTATAAAAATGTTGACCGGATGTAGCCAGTGTGCACCTGATGAGAGGTAAAAGTGTTCCCTTGGTCAGTTTTCAGATTTTAAAAATTACTGTCTTTAAATTGTGTACTCAGCAGGTTATTTCAATATTGGCTGAGCTTTTAAAGGAATCATGTACAGCATTTGGTTTATCTCCAGATCAGTGGATTGTGCCAGAAAAATGGGCCCAGTAGAAGTAAACGTCCAAACGTATCTGAATATCAACGTCTTGATCAGAATTTAAGTGAAGTAATTACTAGTCTGCAAAAGAGAAACCTTGACTAAAGAAATTTTGTTATAAAACCTCAGGTATGTGTTTTTCAAATGTTGTCTTCCATAAAGCTTTGAAGTTTTTTTTAGCCTAATGATTAATTTGTTCAATGGATGCATTGTAGTTCATTTTATTCGTTACCAGTATTTGGGATTTTGGGACTTAATTATTTTGCATTTTTGTAGTGGTGCATTTAGAAAGCTTATTGTTTGTCTGAGATTGGTTTAACATCCTGTAGGGTTTTTTTTTGTCTTTAAGTTAGTTACTTGCCTTTAGGAAACAGTAGAAAAAAAAATAGTTTGACATCAAAGCAACATTTGATATTTGGCATCAAGGAGCCCAAACAAAATAAATGTCACTTAGAATTGAGGTGAGAGAAAGCTCCCCACTGGTTGCAGTAATACCTAGCACCAAGGAAGATGACTGGTTGAAGATTAATCATCTCATTCCAGGACATCACTATAGGCATTTCTCTGAATAGTGTGTCCTAAGCTCAACGATCAGCTGCTTCATCAATGACCTTCCCTCCATCAGGTTGTGCAATTAACAAACTTTCTCACTTACAATATTCAGCACCATTCTTTGCAACTTGGATTCTGAAGCAGTCAGAGCCCATACTGGATAATACTCAGGCAGTGATCACCTCCACAAAGAGAATCTAAGCATCTTTTAATATTCAATGTAATCATGATTGCCGACTCTCTCAATATCAACATCCAGGGCTTTACCATTGTTCAGAAATGGGACTGGACCAACTTTATAAAAGCTGTGGTTGCAAGTCACATCAGAGACTGTGAATTCTGTGGCAAGTACCTCACCTCGGTTTCCCCAAAGCCTATCCACTATCTCCAAGTCAACATTCAGGCATGTGATGGAATAATTGGCACTGACCTGATGGTTGCAGCTCCGACAACATGAATTCAACACCATCCTGGATGAAGAAGCTGCTTTATTGGTAGCCAATTGATCACCTTCACTCATTTGCTTCACCCATGCACAGTTGCAACAGTGTGTCATCATCTACAAGATGCATTGCAGCAACTTACCAAGGTTCCTCTGTAGAATACCAGCTATAAGGATCAGGGCAGCAAATGCATTTGACTGCCACCTGCAGTTCTCATAGTCTCATGACATCCTTACTTCGAATTACATGACCACTCCTTTATTGTTGTGGAGTCATACTGTTGGGGCACCTTAACAGTGTGGGTGTTTCCAGTGCAGTGGTTCAAGAAGAGAGCTCACCACTTTCAAGAACAACTAATAATCAATAAATGCTAATCCATATCCCTGAACAAATTAGAAGGCATGTTTGCTTTTTCTTGACCTAGCAAAAGTGTTAAAAATGCAGTTTGCATCTAATCTAATCTGAAATATTTGTCTTGGTTTTTCTTTTGTAATTAGAAATTGTTAAACTGTCCTTTTAAGTCATCCATTGTGGCAAACTGCAACAGCTGCTATGGTGGTAATAACTGAGATTAAGTAAACTTTACCATTCATGGCTGTCAATGAACTAGAAGCATGCAGTTTATGAATTTCATCTGTCCCATGGAATTGGGGTTCGTGGGTGGAAAGAGAAAATTACCTCACTGGCTGGAAAACTTTGACTTCTCAGTAATTTCTTATTAAAGTAATTCATTCACAAGTAACTTCATATGTGACTGCCTTCACGTGTATGCTTTGAAGTGGGATGAGACCACTTCTACTGACTGATGTGAGTAATGCTGATGTAGCTGGAAATGTGTTGCTGGAAAAGCGCAGCAGGTCAGGCAGCATCCAGGGAACAGGAGAATCGATGTTTCGGGCATAAGCCCTTCTTCAGGAATCTTTCGGGCATAAGCCCTTCTTCTGAAGAAGGGCTTATGCCCGAAACGTCGATTCTCCTGTTCCCTGGATGCAGCCTGACCTGCTGCGCTTTTCCAGCAACACATTTCCAGCTCTGATCTCCAGCATCTGCAGACCTCACTTTCTCCCTAATGCTGATGTAGCCCCATACTAACATGCTTTTAGAAGTTTCACATTCTGAAGTGAGATAGCCAGGATTCTGAGTTAGATGGCTTGGAAAATGTTTATATTTAAGCAGGGTTCTGAGAGCAGTTTTTTAAAAACCAGTTTTGAAGGCAAGGATGGAATGGAGTGAAATTAATCTAATGCTTAGCTATGTCTTGTCTTCCATTAGGTTTACAACATTGTTTCAAAATACTTTGAAGTCCCTGCCTTAAAACTGAATTGTGAGGAATAAAGAAGTCAAAGCAGTTTTTTTTTAAATGTCTCATTCCATGTTGGAGATTTCAGATTTCACCTGTTCCTGCTAGTGAACTAGATGGAAGAAATGCACATTATCATAGTTCACATCTAATATCAGAAGTGCCTCTTATCCTGTACTTTAAAGCTTGATCTACTTAGTTTTGTACAAAATAATCCTGAAACAATGTCAAATTCATTGTAAAATGTTGAAATGTAATTTTGTTTGCAGAGCTGATGCATTTTGTACAAGCACTTATAAAACAGATTCTTTCAGATGCAGTAAGTTTTTAATGATTAAAGTAAGCTTGATGTATCCGAGACTACAAGAGTTTTCTGTGATCTGATTTAAGTGTACACTGGGTCCAAAGCCACAGTATAACTTAGCAATAACATCTACAAATGAAAACTGAAATCATCCTACTTATGCCCAATTCCCTTTGAAATAAAGGCTAACATTCCATTTTCCTCCCCTCTAACCCACAGAACTTGAATGCAAACTTACGATTCCTAGACAACTCCCAAGTAGATTTACTCTGTAGCTTTCTATGGTCTTTTTCAATTTAAATAATGTTCAGCTCCCCTATTCTTTCTACATAACTTCACTTTTGCACATTGTTTTCTCTCGGTCAAGTAATGTCTGCCTACTTGACATGTCTGTGTTTCCTCTGGAGACTGTGCTTTGTCTTAGATGGTGTCAAGTTTGTGTGTTGTTGGAGCTGCACCCATCCAGGCAGGTGAGGAGAATTCCATCACACTCCTGACTTGTGCCATGTAGATGGTAGACCAGCTTTGAGAGTAAGCAAATGTTTTACTTGCCGCATAATTCAAAACCTTAGCCAAGGATCCTCTACATGTTTTTTTTTAAAACAGCATTTTTAATCTGCCCTGCTACATTCAGGGCTTTATGAAAACACATCCCCATGTGCTGATGATGTTATATACAGCAATTTAACTTACTTTTTTCACAAATGTCTGATAAAATAAGTTGCTTCACTTTCTCGAAAGGGAAATTTAGTGTAGGCCCACCACTTATGCAATTATGACCCTCTTTCGTGCTGATAGATTCTGCATAGTCTTATTTCCAAATGTAGTTGTAACCACAGAGAAGCAGTTTGTTCTGCCTTGTGATCAGTTGGATATGGGGAAAGACAGACAATGACACAACTTCTAAAAGGAATTACTATAAATCTTTCTTGGGGATGGGGAAGAAGAGCAGCATAATATGGAAATATTTGCCAGGCCATACTATATACGGGCGGCCCGGTGGCACAGCGGTTAGCACTGCTGCCTCGCAGCGTCAGAGACCTGGGTTCAATTCCCGCCTCAGGCTGTGTGAAGTTTGCACGTTCTCCCTGTGTCTGCGTGGGTTTCCTCCGGGTGCTCCAGTTTCCTCCCACAGTCCAAAAAAAAATGTGCAGGTTAGGTGAATTGGCCATGCTAAATTGCCCGTAGTGTTAGGTGAAGGGGTAAATGTAGGGGAATGGGTCTGGGTGGGTTGCGCTTCGGCAGGTTGGTGTGGACTTGTTGGGCCGAAGGGCCTGTTTCCACACTGTAAGTAATCTAATCTATAATAATATAAGTAAGAAGGTGTGCTGCTTGGCTCAATAGGCAAGGTCTTGAATTAAAATCTGTTCATTAAGTTCCCCTTTTCCAGAATGGGTTAGAATGAGGAGAGGAAGAATAATTAACTTGGAGCCCACTATAGATGTGCTGATTTGGCAAAAGTCAGCAAAACCCAGTAGCTGAAAGACGACAAAGGCCAGATGCAAAGCATTATACTGCATTTTATGGAGCTGCTTGTGTACCCTGAGGAGCAGGAATGGTTTCTCACTACTGTGCCTCAAGCTAATCTCCCCTCCTCTGTTCATGTCTCTAGACAGGATTCTACTTGCTCTGTTGTTCTGCTCCTCTCCCCTTTCAGTCCTTTATAGAAACTATGATGTCTCAGTATCCAGAGAGTTGCTTGAGAAAGATCAGGAATGGTAGAACAGTTTTTAACTTTTTTTTAAAAACGGGTTATTATTCCATATATCAGGGTAGCACAGTGGCTCAGTGGTTAGCACTGCAGCCTCACAGCACCAGGGTCCCAGGTTCGATTCCAGCCTCTCGTAACTGTCTGTGGAGTTTGCACATTCTCCCCGTGTCTGCGTGGGTTTCCTCCGGGTGCTCTGGTTTCCTCCCACTGTCCAAAGATGTACAGGTCAGGTGGATTGGCTATGCTAAATTGCCCATAGTGGTAAAAACAATGACTACAGATGCTGGAAACCTGATGAAGGGTTTTTGCCCGAAACGTCGATTTTGAAGCTCCTTGGATGCTGCCTGAACTGCTGTGCTTTTCCAGCACCACTAATCCATAAATTGCCCATAGTGTTAGGTGCATTAGTCAGAGGGAAACTGGTCTAGGTGGGTTACTCTTCGGAGGGTCGGTGTGGACTTGTTGGGCCGAAGGGCCTGTTTCCAAACTCTAGGGAATCTAATCTAATCATATAGTGGGTATGTATAAACATGTGGCCAGCATAGTGTGATGAGTAATTTGGAACAGTTACATCAATATGAAAAGTCCAGTGACTGGAACAACGTTCCTTTCAAAAGGAATATAGACATGGACTGGTGGTGTGGTATACCAGGACGTTGTTGCCCATTATTTGTGACAATTGAAATAGAGATCAGTTCACTGGCAGAATTGATTGACTTTCCACAAAACTAGATAGGACTGTTCATATAGTTGGAGATGTGAAGAGAGGATAATGAGAATCAAAATGGTGCTTAAAATTGCTGAGAACAAGGATTCACTTGGTACAGAGACTGGAAGGAATGGTGAAAGAATCTGCACTAGGGAGTAGTAAGGAATAATTTTAAAGGAAACAAATTGACTGGAGGAAATGCTGAAAGGGGGAAGATGATGTTGGGATTAGGGCAAGGAGCTGGGACGTGACCTTGTGGTAAAGTTCACAGCCAGTGTTGCAGTTTGGGGCAGGAAGATGTACATTATAGCCAGGGGTCCCTATCACTACCTGCAATTGCAAATTTCAGTTAAATCCAAAATGACAATGCAATCACACATAGTAGCGTTTGGTGTAAGGTTTGAGTGTGTGAATACTCTGGAAGGAAGTACAGCATAGCTGATTATTTTCAATTCTCTGGCAAAGTGCAAAGCAGTAGATGAGGTGGCAGGAGGTTGGTGGAGCTGCTATGGCATACTGCGAGGGAAGAGCAAACAACTGTGGTTGTATTGAGTCAGCAATGGATGCCCAACTGGGCCCTGGGGCAGATGGTAAGAAAAGCTAGAAGCTTGTCTGTAGTGTTGGGAAGAGAGAGGAACTAGTAGAGTGGTGATAGAGTCAAGGACAAAGTAATGGAAGGAAAACAACTGAAAAGGGGTACAGCCAGGTGATGGAAATAAAGACTAGAGAGAAGGGTCATGGGGGGGGGGGGGGGAAGATGGCCAGAGAAGAAAAGAGTTTGGGTCTTTTGCAGCAGCCAGAATGTGTACAACAATGGACAAGGAGGGGAGTGACATCACAAAGCACAAAAATGATTAAAGACAATGTTCTGGTAAATAGATCATGTGATCTTGACAAGTTATATTGCAAAGTCAAAGACACTTCCTCTGGATTTGGCCTTGCTTCAGCATGTTGGCTATTGAAATCTTGAGGCAGAACTTTGCTGTCTGCAAACCTGTCTCTTTCCAAGTGTACATTGTTTTTCACACTCAATAAACTCCAGCTAATTCAAAGAGCAGTGCATCCTTTCCTATCTGGAACCCAAGGCTTGTTCACTCATCACCTATCTTTTCTGATATATATGGGTTCCCAGATTCCAGTTGAAAATGATAATTCTATCCAGGGAGTAGGTTGCTCGCTGAGCTGTAGGCTTGATATCCAGACATTTCATTACCTGGCTAGGTAACATCATCAGTGGCGACCTCCAAGTGAAGCAAAGCTGTTGTCTCCTGCTTTCTATTTATATCTTTCTCCTGGATGGGGTTCCTGGGGTTTGTGGTGATGTCATTTCCTGTTCGTTTTGAGGGGTTGATAGATGGTATCTAGATCTATGTGTTTGTGTTTGTAGATCTAGATGGTATCTAGATCTATGTGTTTGTTTATGGCGTTGTGGTTGGAGTGCCAGGCCTCTAGGAATTCTCTGGCATGCCTTTGCTTAGCCTGTCCCAGGATAGATGTGTTGTCCCAGTCGAAATGGTGATCTCCGCTATCAGGATTCATAGCAGAAGCAGTAATGCAAAGACTAGAACAAACAGCCCTACCACCCATCAAGCCAAAAATCTGGGTCCGCTATATAGATGACACATTTGTCAGCACAAAACGAAACAAGATAGAAGAGACATTTAACATCATCAACAACACCCTCACAGGCATACAGTTAACCAAGGAGGAAGAAACCGACAACAAACTCGCATTCCTGAACGTTACAGTCGAAAGAAAGGACAACAGAGAACAACAAACACTGACCAAATACTTAACTACACCAGCAACCATCCCAACACACACAAACAAAGTTGTATCAGAACACTATTCCAACAAGCCACCTCACACTGCAGCACAGACAAACTACGCAAAACAGAGGAGAACCACCTATACAACCTATTCAAGAAGAACGGATACTCAAAAAATACAGTGTGCAGATTCCTCAAGAACAAACCACGACAAGCAGACCAAACACAGCCAGAAACCCTAACCACCTTACCATACATCAAAGAAGTTTCAGAAATGGCAGCCAGACTACTAAGACCCCTCGGAATCCTAGTAGCACACAAACCCACCAACACTCTCAAACAAAAACTAACAAACTTAAAAGACCCAGTACATCCCATGGACAAAACCAACATCATCTACAAAGTTCCATGCAAGGACTGCCACAAACACTACGTAGGACAAACAAGAAGAAAGTTAGCCACCAGGATACACGAACACCAGCTAGCCACAAAAAGACATGACCCTCTCTCCCTCGTAGCCCTACACAGGACGAAAAAAGCCACCATTTCGACTGGGACAACACATCTGTCCTGGGACAGGCTAAGCAAAGGCATGCCAGAGAATTCCTAGAGGCCTGGCACTCCAACTACAACGCCATAAACAAACACATAGATCTAGATACCATCTATCAACCCCTCAAAACGAACAGGAAATGACATCACCACAAACCCCAGGATCCCCATCCAGGAGAAAGATATAAATAGAAAGCAGGAGACAACAGCTTTGCTTCACTTGGAGGTCGCCACTGATGATGTTACCTAGCCGGGTAACAAAACGTTGGATATCAAACCTACACCCTAAAGCTCAACCTGAGCTACAAACCTTGGATCATTATATCCTTTATTGCCTCACCCTCCCTGTGTGATAACCTTCAACGGGACAGTCTCTGTTGTAGCTGGTCCTTAAATCACCCAACACCCAAGTGAACTTCTCATTTAAGCTTTAAACCCACCTCCTAGTCGTCCAATGAGTCTGAGATAATTTGTGACTAATTTGGCAGCATTTAGAAACTAAATTGAAACAAATTGCATACTTCTGAAGAAGTCATACTGGGTCTCAAAACATTAACTGTTTGTCTTTCCACAATGCTACCAGATCTCCTAAGTTTATTTTAAATTGTGTTTATTTAATTCATACATTATGCACGTGACACTTGGATATCTGATAATAAATGTAGTCTTCTTTATAAGGTAGCAGCTTTTAGGTTTGCAAAAATATACTTTATTCATAAAAGAAATTATCAACATTCACAAGTACTCTAGCAGTTCTGTACAGTCTTTGGCATGAAGAAAACATTGGAATTTGACATTTCCCAAACCAAAGGCATTTCTTGCTCATGCAGAACGCTACTTACATACAGTGAAATAAATGAGGGTTTTGAGAACTGAACACACCCTCGTTATAGTTTGGAAGAAAGACCTTAGAGGTGGGTCTTTCTCTACTGAGCCTTGGCAGTTGCTGACCCAAGCTTTAATGCGCCCCTCAGCATCTAGACCCGGAACCTTGGAAGGTACCAGTCTGCAACTGAAAGTTTGAGTGAAAATCCTAATCGTGTCAAACCTGCGCTCTGAGCACTGTGCAGCACAACAGAATGCTTCATCGTCCCAGAGGATGATTGTATTCCCTGTTGGCAGGGAAAGGGGGGGGAGGGGGAATTGGATTTTCTGCAAGTAGATTGTTGGTGATGAATTGGAAAATCCCTGATCGCCATGGATGTGTTCGGGACAATCCCGCACGGAAATGCACAGTGGAAACACCCTCTGAGCCCACAGTAACTTGATCCGTTCCGGGAACTCAGGGTGGGGAGAAAGAAGGGACTTAGCCACCGAGTCCTGAAATCGGAGTTGATGCTAATGCCGCAACTTTTTATTTTTGCCGAAGAATTTTCAAATCTCTGGATATTTCAGTGGGCGGGACTGGTCACTTGGAGCCTTCAGTTTCAGATCCAATCATTTCCTGGTCGCTTGATCTCGATACAATTTGTAGCATTTTCACCGGCCAACCAACTCTGAAGGGAGTTGCTTCCTGTTCCTTCGCTCTTGTGCCGCCTGTAATCGCTTAGGCCGAAGGTACGAGCAAAAGTTTTCTCTTTCTTTCCAGTGTTTAACTCGAGCTTGTATAAACAAAACACATTTTGTTTTTTAAAAAGAAGCAGATGAGAATTGTGCCAGTGCGTCCCACAGATGTTAATTCAGCCCTTAGACCATCATTTTCCGTTTGACGTGTTGATCTGTGAAAACAAATTCTTTCAAAATATATAACTGTGTAAAGAACGGAAACATTTTCGCAAGTAAATACAACACTGGAGCAATCATATGTTTTCTACAACGGGAGTTGGAAAACTCGGTGAAATTAATCTCCATCGATTTCTAACGTGCTTTCGGTTTCTAATCTTGTTTTCAGAGAAGTGTTCTGAGTATAGCTGTTTATTTAAATAACTGATTATGGAAGAATGGCTCATTGGAGCTGACCGATTGAGAGATGTGATTTAATTGAGTGGCGATTAGGGATGCACTCCTTTGGTTTTGGATTCATGTTTGTTAACCACAACATACTCCCCACTCCTAAAAGTTGGTTACACAACTTCTCCATCTCCTCCAAATAAAACTGAAAGAACACCGGATGATGTAAATCAGAAACAAAAACAGAAGTTGCTGGAAAAGTTCAGCAGGAACTCAGTTCTGAGGAAGGGTCAAGAGTGTGGTGCTGGAAAAGCACAGCGAGTCAGGCAGCATCTGAGGAGCAGGATATTCAATGTTTCGGGCAAAAGCCCTTCATCCGAAATGAGGCTGGGTGCCTTGCGGGTGGAGAGATAAATGGGTGGAGGGGAGAAGGTAGGTGAGAGTGCAGAAGGTGGCTAAAGGTGGGGATAAAAGTGATAGGTTCGAGGGGATGGTGGAGCGGATAGATGGGAAGGAAGATGGACAGATGATGAGGACGGTGCTGAGTTAGAAGGTTGGAACTGGGGTAAGGTGGGAGAGGGAGGGGAAATGAAGAAACTGAAGTCCACACTGATGCCATGGGGTTGGAGGGTCCCGAGGCAGGAGATGAGGTGTCCTTCCTCCAGGCATTGGGTGGTGAGGGAGTGGTGATGGAGGAGGCCCAGGACCTGCATGTCCTCGGCAGAGTGGGCAGGGGAGTTGTAATGTTCGGCCACAGGGTGATGGGTTTGGTTGGTGTAGGTGTCCCAGAGATGTTCTCTGGAGTGCTTTGCAAGAAGGCTTCTAGTGTCCCCAATGTAGAGGAGACCGCATTGGGAGCAATGGACACAGAAAATGACGTGTGGAAGTGCAGTGAAACTTTGATGGATGTGAAAGGCTCTCTTGTGCCTTAGGCAGAAGTGAATGAGGAGGTGTGGGCACAGGTTTTGCAATTCCTGCTGTGGCAGGGATAGATGCTGGGAGGAGAGGGTGGGTTGTTAGGGGACATGGCCCTAACAAGGTAGTCGCGGAGGGAGCAGATTTTACGGAAAGCTGATGGGATGGGGACGGAAACTTATCCCTGATGGTGGGGTCTGTTTGTAGGTGGCAGAAATGTCGGAGGATGATGCGATGTATACGAAGGTTGGGGAGGTGGAAGGTGAGGACTAGGGGGCTTCTCTGAGGAAGGGTCACCAGACCCAAAACGATAACTTTGATTTCTCTTCACAGATGCTGCCAGACCTGCTGAGCTTTTCCAAAAGTTTCTGTTTTTGTTTCTCCATCTACAGATCATTGCACTAAATATTAATAGAAAACAACTGTCCCCTTTAAGTATTAAAGTAAATTCCTTTTTTTTAAAAGAAAAACCCTCAGATGGCACTGATGAATTCCTGTTGCCTAACATACTCATTTTTGTAACTTGCAACTGAGTCCTAACGTAAATGAAATAAAAGTAAAATACTGCAGGTGTTGGAAACCTGATACAAATCAAGAATGCTGGAGAAACTCAGGTCTGGCTGTGTCTGTTGGCAGAGAAACACTCTTCTTCAGAACTGCAGTCAAAATATTAACTTTCTCTCCCAACTGATGTTGCCTGACCTGCTTATAAAGTCATAGAGACTTATCATGGAGACAGACCCTTTGGCCTAATATGTCCATGCTTCCCAGTTTTCCACAATTAATTTAGTCCCATTTGCCTGTGTTTGATTCATATCCTTCCATACTTATCCCATCCATATATCTGTCTAAATGTTTCTTAAAATACAAAATTGTACTCTCCTCCATCACCACCCCTAACAGCCTGTTCCAGGCACTCATCACCCTCTGTATGCCAAATTGCCCCTCTGGATCCTTTTGTATCTCTCATCTTAAACCTATTCCCTCTAGTCTTAGAGTCCCCTGCAATGGGGAAAAGCTATTGGCTATCTACCTTATCTATGCCTCTCATGTTATAAACCTCAAGGAAGGTCATCCCTCAGTCTCCTTCACTCCAGGTACAAAAAAAGTCCCAGCCTATTCAACCTCTTCTTATAATTCAAACCTTCCAGTCCAGTTAGCATCCTATTAAACCTTTTCTGTGCATTTTCTAGCTTAATAATATCCTTTCTATAGTAGGGCAACCAGAATTGCTCACAGTACTCCAAATGTGGCCTTACCAATGTCTTGTACAACTGCAACAAGATGTCCCAACTCCTGTACTCAGTGCTCTGATCAATGGAAGCAAGCATGCTGAAAGCCTCCTTCACCACCCTATCTACCTTTAACTCCACTTTCAAGGAGTTATGAACTTGGCCCCTTGGTCTCTTTGTTCTATAAGACTCCCCAGTGCTCTACCATTGACTGTGTATCTCCTGTCCTGGTTAGACCTATCAAAATGTAACATCTCGCATTTATCTAAATTAAACTGCATCTGCCTTTCCTCAGTCCGATGGCCCAGTTGATCAAGATCTCGCTGTATTCCCAGATAACCTCCTTTGCTGTCCAATTGTGGTGTCATCTGCAAACTTATTAACCATGCCTACTAAATTGTCATCCAAATCATTTATATAAGTGACGAATAACAGTGGACCCTGTACCAATCGCTGTTGCACAATGCTGGTCACAGGCCTCCAGTCTGAAAAGCAATCCTCTACCACCACCATCTGTCTTCTACCTTCAAGCCAATTTTGTTTCCAATTGGCTAGCTCTCCCAGAATCCCATGAGATTTAACCTTAGCAACCTACCATGCAGTACCTTTTCCAAGGCCTTGCTAAAGTCCATGTATGCAATGTCTACTGCACTGCCCTCATCTACTTTCTTGGTCACCTCTTCAAAAAAATTCAGTCAAATTTGAGAGATACAATTTCCCATGCGCAAAACCATGCTGACTATCCCAAATGCCTATAGCTCCTGTCTCTCAGAAACCTCTCTGACAACTTATCCCACCACAGATGTCAGGCTCACTGGTTGTAGTCCCCAGGCATTTCCCTGCAATCTTTCTTAAATAATGGCACAACATGAGCCACACTCCAATCTTTGGCCACTTTACCCTTGGCTGTCAATGATGCAAGTATCTCTGCTAGGGATCCCACGATTTCCTCCCTCGCTTCCCACAAAGTCCTGGAATACTTGAGTACACGTGACAATAAAACCTTATTCTAATTCTAATTTGTCAAGTCAAAGGGATTTATCTACCTTAATATGTTTTAAGACTTCCAGCACCTCCTCTTCTGTAATGTGGAGTTTCTCCTGCTGAGTTTCTCCAATGTTCTGTGTTTGTCATAGCACATGAGTATTGTAGAGTGTAAATTGAGTGTGTGGCACTGGAAAAGCACAGGAATGATGAAGAGCTTACGCTCAAAACGTCGATTCTCCTCCTCAGATGCTGCCTGACCAGCTGTGCTTTTCCAGCACCACACTCTCGACTCTGCATCTGCAGTCCCCACTTTCTCCTGTTGTAGAGTGTGGACATCTTGAAGCAGTCAAGTGTTGAAGACAACTTCATAATTAGTTTTTCAGCAGTCATTAAGTATTACAAGTTATTAATATGCTTTTTTTAAGGTCTCATAATGTTAAATAGCATATTTAAATTGGAACATGTGAGATGTAAGTTATTCAGTTCCATAGTGCTGTCTGTAATTATGATATTAGAAAATATGTTGTTGTGGTTCTGTTCGCCGAGCTGGGAATTTGTGTAGCAGACGTTTCGTCCCCTGTCTAGGTGACATCCTCAGTGCTTGGGAGCCTCCTGTGAAGCGCTTCTGTGATCTTTCCTCCGGCATTTATAGTGGTTTGAATCTGTCGCTTCCGGTTGTCATTTCCAGCTGTCAGCTGCAGTGGTCGGTATATTGGGTCCAGGTCGATGTGCTTATTGATTGAATCTGTGGATGAGTGCCATGCCTCTCGGAATTCCCTGGCTGTTCTTTGTTTGGCTTGTCCTATAATAGTAGTGGATGAGTGTTGACACTACTATTATAGGACAATATATAGGGGCATGATCATAGTTTGCACATGACAGAAGCATTGGCAGCATGTTTGTTAGCGAGGAAGATAACT
Source organism: Chiloscyllium plagiosum (assembly GCF_004010195.1). Lineage (NCBI taxonomy): Eukaryota > Metazoa > Chordata > Chondrichthyes > Orectolobiformes > Hemiscylliidae > Chiloscyllium > Chiloscyllium plagiosum. Next base: position 35,478,655 of record NC_057731.1, read on the forward strand.
GTAGATTGCAGGAAATTATCAATGGTTACTGCAGTGGACAGAAGAGTGATAAATGAAGTTCACTCTGGAGAAGTGAGTAAGAGTCACTGCCCTTGACATAGAAGCAACGTTTAACCAAGTATGGCATGAACAGCCTGAAGGAGAAAGTGAGGACTGCAGATGCTGGAGATCAGAGCTGAAAATGTGTTGCTGGAAAAGTGCAGCAGGTCAGGCAGCATCCTGGGAACAGGAGAATCGACGTTTCGGGCACAAGCCCTTCTTCAGGAATGAGGAAAGTTTGTCCAGCAGGCTAAGATAAAAGGTAGGGAGGAGGGACTTGGGGGAGGGGCGTCGGAAATGTGATAGGTGGAAAGAGGTCAAGGTGAGGGTGATAGGTCAGACGGGAGTGGGGGCGGAGAGGTCGGGAAGAAGATTGCAGGTTAGGAAGGCGGTGCTGAGTTCGATGGATTTGACT
>NC_057731.1:35479798-35526455 GCF_004010195.1 Chiloscyllium plagiosum
TCAGATCCACACCCCCCACCAACCCAACCTCCACTCCCGGCACCTTCCCCTGCCACCGCAGGAGGTGCAAGACCTCCTCCCCCCTCACCTCCCTCCAAGGCCCCAAAGGAAACTTCCATATCCGCCACAGATTCACCTGCACCTCCACACACATCGGTGTTGGACTGGGGTGGACAAAGTTTAAAAATCTCACAACACCAGGTTGTAGTCCAACAGGTTTATTTGGAAGCACTAGCTTTGAGAGCACGGCTCCAAATTCTGTGTCCTATGATCCAACACCACAAACTACCCTACGAAGGAGCAGCACTGCGAAAGCTTGTACTTCCAAATAAACCTGTTTATACTATAACCTAGTGTCGTGTAAAGTAATATTTGGACCACACAAGTGCCAGGCAATGACCATGTACAATAAGAGAATTTAAACATTGCCCCTTGTTATTCAATGGCATTGCAATCACTGAATCCCCTACCATTAACATCAGTGGTAATTCTGAAGTTAGACCAGTCATGTAAATACTGTTTCAATAACAGTATGACTGAGACTAGGAATCCTGTAACAACTACTTTGTCCCCTATCTGCCACATGCCTGTCCATCATCTACAAGAGACATGCCAAGAATTTGATGGAATACTCTTCATTTGCCCTGGTACCATACAAGACAAACATGCCTGCTTGATACCCTATCCATTCACTCCCTTCACTATGGATACACAATGGCAGCAATGTGTACATTCTGTAGCTTTCACTGCAGCAACTCACTCAGGTTCCTCCGACAGCAAACTGTTCAAACCTGCAAACCCCATACCTAGAAGGTCCAGTGCAGCAGATACATGGGAACATCACCATGTGCATGTTCCCCTTCAAGCCACACATAATCCTGACTTGGAAATATATCGCTGCTCTGTCACTGCTGGGCGAATTGCTAAAACAGCCATCCTAACAGCACTGTGCATGTCCTCACTCCCCAAGGACTTCTGTGGCTTAAGAAGACAGTTCATTGTCATCATCTCAAGGGCATTAGGATGGACAATAAATGTTAGCCTAGTTACTGCCCACATTCCACGAACAATCTTTTTTAGAAGTATAACCACGCATCCCTGTGAGGTCAAAGAAGGCAAAGGAGTACATACAATACTGAGAGGTGTAGAAAAAGTGCTAGATTATGGGATAAATGCAGCTCCTTGAAGGTAGCAGAATAGGATAGTAAGGTGGCTTAGAAGGCAGATGGAACCTTGTCCTTTTATCAGTCAAGGTTTGAATATAAGGGATGTTATGCTGGAACTATAGAACTTATTAATGAGGCTGTGACTTAACTAATAAATGTAGTTCTGATCATCTCATGATAGAAAGGATGTAATTACATGAGAGAGAGAGGGAACGGGGAGGTTTACAAGACTGTTCCCAGGACCAGAAAAATGCAGCAATGTGGAATGATTGGATCAGTTCCTTGGAACAGGGGAAGGCTGAGGAGAGATGTATTTGTGTTGTACCTAATTGTAAATGGTCTAAATAGAATGGATGGGGAGGGTCAATGACTTGAGGCATAGATTCAAATTGATTGGTAGAAAGATTAGAAAGAAACTCCTTTCACAAGATGGTTGTAAGGAAGTTGGAACTCATTTCCAGAAAGGGTCATTGAGGCCAAAACCAACATATCATTTAAAAGATTTCTGGGCATGCACTTATGGTGTTGTAATCCTGTAGGGCTACCAGCCAAGTGCTAGAAAGTGAGATTGAGCTGGATTTCTTGTAGTTTGGTCAGCACAGACTCAATGGACCGAGTGATTTTGTCCAGTGTCATAAACCTTCTGATTCTACAGTTTGGTGTATATGCATGCCAGCAAGATTGTAGGAATGACATTGCACAAACAAGAAGTGATTTCCAGAAGCATTGGGCTTCCTCTTGATAATCATTCATTTTGTTTGAGCTAAGGTATAAAGATTAAGAATATTACAATTTCACAAGGTAAATGTAGCAAGCTTTTCATCTCACCTCAGTTAATCCATTCAGAAGGAGTTCTTGTGGTGCTGTGGTAGCGTCCTGTCTCTGACCCAGAATCTACAAGAAACTGAGAGAAAACAGAGAGACGGGGCAGCAAGTCTCTTACGCTACTCGGAATGTGGGTGGGAGCTCTTACTTGGATTGACTGTCAGTAAAAGTTAACCCAGCAAAGATGTATTGCCATCAGGCAAATTGGAGAAGGAAGTAATTGATGGAAAAAATGTTTTAAAACTGTTTGAATTTATATAATAAACATGTGTGTTCTTCACACACCAGAGGTTAGGGTCAGAAATTAAATGTGTCATTATGGTGTTGGTATTATTCACAGACTCAGTCCAGCAAAAGGAGTTATATTTTCTGGCTACATGTTGCACTCTATCCAGTGACCAAGAAGCATGAGAGTAAATGGTCTGTGTACATTAAAATAATGATCATTAAGTTTATTTAAATATCAATTAAGCTCTGTTTTGTCATGGACCAAGTCCTGGAAGTAGTTTTGGATCAATTGACTTTAAAGTACTTTGGAACCAATTTATTTTAATGACTTCTAAGTTTTAGATCATTGCATATCCAAAAACAAGCTGCATCAATTTTTTTTAACATTATTGGTTGCATCTTATTGTACATATTAGCCTTTTTGATTTTTTAAAATTACTTCCGGCTTGTGGCTGTGCACTGCAGATTTATTCTCAAATTATAGTACGTGAAACTGCAAGTTTCACAAACATGTTTTAAAGACAGCATATTCACATTGTAATGACAAAGATGAAGAAGAAATGGTATTTGGTGTGATTATTCCTCAGTTTATTAAATACATAGCTCTTTGTAAGGTAAATCAAGTACATTAGACCTCGTAACTGCAAGATATTTGCAGTAAATTTCTTAGCTGAAGCATTCTACAGAACTGTCTTCCCATCTTTATTACATGAAATTAATATAAAGAAAGAACCTCCATACAAGAAAGCAAAGAATAACTAATCATATTTTAAACAGACTCTGTAGCAGTTTAAATCTACCATAAAACAGCACTTGCCACAAAGAACAAATGCCCTGAATTGCTACTTAATTTGTTTTGCTTCGGTGGGTTAAAACAAATATAAATCAAGATATGGAAAAAGTCCCAGCTTTGACTAATCCTATTAGATCGCTTACAGGCAGATTAACACCTCAACCATGAAACAAAATCTGCCATTGCAACATATGCACAGAATTTGCACTGTAGTGTGTGCCTAGATTAAGCTCACAGAGTGGAGTTTGAGTTAATTGATAAAGTAGTTCAAGTGCTATTGACCAGGCCAAGCTGTGCCAATAGCTGCACTGTGGATCAGGGAGTGATGGGGAATTTGATTAGGATTCCAATTGTTTGCCATTGTATTGATCCCTGCTGTAAGTAGGTGAGTGGGTGTTGAGTCAAAATAAAATCAGACTTAAGGATTTTGCAAATATGTTGGGAATTAAACTTCATAAAATTATCCAAATTTTATTTGAAGAGACAATATTGTAAGTAGTGTATACAATTCTCCGCATCTGCATTATACATTTATTTGATTCAGATTTTGCTAATACTTATTGAATTGAGTTGAACAATTATTAGTTGGATATTTATTTATTTTAATTATTAACTGTTAGTATGGGGTACGGATGTTATTGAATTTCTCAGATTTAAATATTAGTATTACCAGCTTCTGTGATCACATGCCTTTCTGGATATTTACATTAAGTTCAGAGTATTCTGGTATGCTCAAAACTTACATTAATAACTCTTGTCATGCTTTAGATATGTCTGAAATGGAAGATGAATCCTCTCCCATGCCAGGAACAGAGGAAGATGACAAAGCATCAGGGGGGGATGTTGTTGATGCAAAGCCAGACAGATCATCAAGATTCCTAAATTTCAAGTAAGCTTTAAATGTGTAGGTGGTAAACTTGTCTTCACCAATGTTTCACTGCACTTTGTGAAATGCCTCATATAATGTACCTGCCTGCTAGTTATGGTGTCTGACATTCAGAAATCTCTGGCTATGTCTTTCCGAAGCTGTGCAGATGAGATGCTGATATCTATTTGGTTTCTCTGGCTTACCTCAAATTCTTCAAAATTCAAAGTTCAAATAGGATAGTTCAAATAGGATGATTTAAATCCTGACAACAGGGTTACAAATTGTTTGATTTAAGCTTTATCAAGCACTGCATATTTCCGAGAGTGATAAATAGAGATGTTAATTGAAGATTCTACTCTTTTGAAGTTTCTCTGATTTACTGAAAGAGTCATTTCATTAACTCAGTTCTCTCTCCACAAATGCTGACAGACCTATTGAGATTCTCCAGCATTCTGAATCCTAGAATCATACAGTACAGAAGACACCCTGAAGCGAATTGAGTCTGTATTGCCAAAACTACACTAAATCTATATTAGTACTGTTTTCCAGCACTCGGCCCATAGCCTTGAAAGTTATGACATTTCAAGTCCTAATTCAAGTACGTTTTACTGATTGAGGTTACCAACTTTCACTGCCTTCCTAGGCAAGGGGTCCAGATCCCCACCACCCTCTGGCTGATAAAGAATTTCCTCAAATCGTTGCTAAATCTTCTGCCTTTCACCTTAAAATTGTATCCTCTTGTTACTGATCCTCCAACTAAGGGGAACAAACCCCTAACCTTACACACCTGTATCAGGTCCCCTCTCAACCTTCTCTGCTCCAGAGAAAACAACCTGAGCTTATCCAGCCTATCTTCATTGTTGAAAAGCTGTATACCAAGCACCATTCTGGTGAATCTTCTCTGCACCCCCATCAGTGCAATCACATTCTTCTTATTGTGTGGTGACCAGAACTGCACACAGTACTGCAGCTGTGCCCTAAGTAAGATTCTGTACAGTTTCAACATAATCTCCTGCTCTTATAATCTCTGCCTCAATTTACAAAGACAAGTATCCCATATGCTGCCTTAACTACCCTATTAACCTGCCCTGGCACCTTCAAGTGTCCCACAATTCCTCTGTTCCTCCTGAACTTCCTACAGAATCCACTATATTTTGTTTTGCTTATTACTGATTTTCTTTGTTTTGTTCTGGGTGTTGCCAAACCAAAAAACTCTGTGTAAAAGGTTGCTGAACTGAAGTGGGTGAGAAATTCAGGAGGAGTTCATTCAGCCAATTGTGCTGGTGCCAACTTATTACTCTGGGAAATTCAAAACTAATCCTATTGCCCTACTCTCTCTTCCCTTTGCTGGATATCTTCCCCAGTTTCAAATATTTATCCAATATTTTTCTTTAAAGGATATGACAGCCTTAACTCCGCTCTGTTACAAAACCTTCTCAAACAATGTTCTGTGTAAAGTAATTATGCCTCACTTTTCGATTCAGTTCTTTGTTACTTGTTTTAAAATTTATTCTCTGATCATCGAATGTCTGGCAGTAGAGGTAGTTTTTGTTATTATGGATATTAGAATTCCTCAGATTTTTTTTCTTAATAGCCTTCCCTCCTGCAGTTGAAACTGTCCTACTTATCCTAAGTCTCTCTCACCTATAATTTTACTTTCCTTGATATCATCCTCCCTTTGTATTGCCTTAATGTCCACTACCGCTTGTAAAAGCTCCTAGGCCTGTATTTTCTCGAAGCAACACGTAGGCAATGGCAGAGTGGTATTGTCAATAGACTGTTAATCCAAGTCCCCAGAACAGTACCTGGGTTTGAATTCCACCATGGCTGATGGGATCGACTTTAGACAAGAAAACTGCCATGCTTACCTGGTCTGGCCCTATGTTTGATTCCAGTCCCACAACAATGTGGTTGACCCTTAGGAAACCTCTGGGCTGGAATACACAATAAAAGCCAGCCCAGTGATGCCCTCATTCTACCAGTGAATAAGAAAGGATCCTGACATCAGACAGTGTTGGGGTGTGTCAGGGATGGGGGGGGATTGCTGCTGGATTGTGGTGAATTTTAAAACTACAAACATTTGGAATTCATATTACAAATATATAAAAGCTTGTCAGACAGAAAAGAATCATATTTTGGCTAAATATTTTTCACGTCTGAGTTGGATGATTATTGGAATGTATCATTAGAAATTCGAGCAATGTATTTGCATTCTCACGAACGTCAGTCTTACTATTAGAAATCTGTAGTCACATTTTACGTTTTAATGGCCTCTTGCCTTTTCCAGAATGCCTCTACTTTTATATTTTCGCTGTCACATTTTTCTTTTTAAACTTATCCACCTTATGCTCAGGTATTCTCTTTTCTAATCAACCTGTTTAGAGATGTTGGTACACACCTCTGGAGCAGGTGGGACTTGAACCTGGGCCTCCCGGTCCAGGGCTAGGGATCCTGCCACTGTGCCACAAGAGGGCCCCCTTATGCACAAGCAAAACCATTTTTGAAAATCTGTTAACTTGAGTCATAAGAACATTAGAAACAAACAGAAACAGAAGTAGGCCATTTAGAGCTTTGAACCCACTCTACCATTCAATGAGTTCATGTCTGTCTCGTGACATGCTGACCACACTCTGCAGTAGGTCATGTTTGACGCAACGTATCCTGCCTGTGGTCAGCATTTAGACTAATTAATAAATTATGTATGAATGGATGAAGCCAGTATGGCTGATTCTTCCTGGTGCAGAGGTTAATGGAGATTAAACAAATTGCCACACCATGTGAAATGCACTTATCTATCCCTGCACTGAGCCAAATTGAGTGAGGACACTTTGCCTGGATTGACTTTTCGGATGCTTTGCTTCACCTGAGGCAATTGGCCATTTCAGCCACATGACCTTGTTTCATTTTCCTTTGATCCCTGGCCCCTCCAGGTATTGTTTGCTTTGAATCACCTCTATTAATTATACAAGAGTAGGTTAGACAGATAACTTATTGTAACTTTGATTCTATTGTGTCAAAAAAACCAAGTAAGTAATATTACTGTTGAATTACTGTTAGCAATTTTCACTAACTTTATTCAAAGCCATTGCATTATTTAAATGTAACTTGACTTTTTTGTTTTGGAGTTGACAAATTTAATTGGTGTAATGTGAAAGAACATCTTCTAACCTGATTTGGCCTTTTTGAATTGTTAATTTTGCTGCAAAACGTACATTTGAAAGGCTTGCTCTTTTTTAATGAAAGTAGGGAAAGTGAGATTTGTAAATTCAGTGATATCATTTGTTTGCATATGTCAGTCACATTTTGGAAGCCCCATTACCATTGTCAACCCCTTCCAATAGATTGAAGAGATTTTGCAAAATTTTGGAGTCAGGGAAGAAGCAGGATTACTGTTCTGTTGTTTTTTTTTGGTGTTGTGGAAAGCTAAAGGTCAGATGAACATAGAAACAGGAGCTGATTATCTTGTTTGACTCCATTCCCTCCTCACTGACAGTTGGATTGAGAGGTTGGCTAACAGGGCCATAGGTCTCTATAGGCTGCAGCCAGGCAGGACTTGAAGGCCTTGGTTGTAGATGGTTGGGGAAGATCGCAGTCCAGAGCCAGGTGAGGGTGAGGGAAGTAGAATAACACAGCCTTAGTGTGGTGAGAAGAGCACAGAGCCGGAAGGTCAGGCACGCTGAAGCATTGCATAAACAATACAGAGCCAAGCAATATTGGGGGTTGGTGGGGGTGGGGGGGCATTATTAGCTTAGGGCTCATCGGGGAGGGCTAGAATCGGGGGTCATTTAGGGCATTTAGGATCAGGGTTCGCTGAGAGGGGTTTTAACTTTGGCTTTGAGAGGTGTATTTTGACCTTTTTTTCACCTGAAGAAAGGTTGAGACCGAGGTGCTGATTGGCCTACTCAAAGCCAACAGAATAAATGGTTTGTGAGGCCTTGGGGTCTGTGTTTAAAAATTGGAACAATAGTAGCAACCTGAATGGGTGGGATTAAGCTCCCAAAAAAAAACAAATTTTTAATTTTAGCTTTTTAGTAGCAATTGGTGGGGTCTTGATACTGGATTTGGAAGCTGTAGTACAGCTCTCCCTGCTACTATCTCTCTGTTTTCTCTTGATGTCTTTTCCTCCTGGACTGAAGAATTGCATGTGACACAATCTATTTTACTGCTTTTGCCTTTGCCAAGGATGTGTATATGGGATATTACAATATTGGAACAGTTGCTAGTTAGTCATTAAATAATCTACTATTCTATAAAGTCTTCTAATAGAGCTACATTATTCCAATTTCTTATTTCTTTTGTTGGATTTTAACTATAGTGTATGACTGCAGTGGATTTTACTCCAGGACTGGCAGTTTGACCAGTTGAATTGCATCCAGAACACTATGCCTGGCATTTCATTTTAAAATTAAAATAAGTCTAGATTATCTTCTTAATATGTATTGAGGAGGCTTGGTCTGGTCCATAGCAGGTTAAGAGTGCAGTTTCAATTTGCAGGAGTGTTAGGTTCAGGGTTCATTTTGATGGGGGGGCTAGGCCACAGACCAGATATGATTGGAGATGGAAGCCACATGGAAAAGATCAGATGGGTCAGGTGAATCGAAAGTCGCCAGCAACCCAGAAGACTTTAAGATGCTCTCTCATTAAGAAAGACAGCAGGGGGTGAGTTTAACCTGAGGATCAAGGTTGAGAAAACATGGTGACTTCAGTCGTTACAGGATTTGAACCGTAGCTGTTGCCATTACTCTATGGCAAACCAGCAATCTGAGCTGAAGGATCAAGACAGACAGGATCGGAGATCGAGGGGAGAAGTTGGGGAGGTTTACGGATTGTTGGCCGCACGATGCTGGGAGATGGGTGATGAAGGAAAACCGATTACAACAGTTAAATGGAAAAGATATCAACCTCCTTTCGATCCGGGCTGTTCCCAAATTCTGGAAAATACAGCCATCCAGGATTAAATTTAAAATTAAACTGGAGACATGCATCCTAATTATAAAATGTGAATTGTCAACTGTCCTCCTTTGAGTAGATAGGTTGCCATCTCTATTTATCGCTGCAGTTTGTTTTAAAATATAGTGCCTCATCGCAAGAGAAAGAAAAGACAAATGTATCCTCTCCACCTGATAAAATAATGTGAATGTACATTTTATTGCTTTCTTCTCCCAGTTTACTATTGAGAAAATTGTCTCAATCAGCATTGCGATTGTCAGCAAAGGTGTAAGAGGCTTGGATGACCTCAGCAGCTTGTTAAGTCAGTGGGAGCCCTCTGAATAGTCCTATAGAAAAGTCCAGCGTGACCCGCTGCTGACTCGGGGGATTTGTACATGTTGAATGGCCTCACTTGAACCATTATTCAGTGTCACACAGAGTAATGGTAGAGCATGACCATTTTCTGGCCTGTTGCTGTTTCAGATAGCCAGATAAAGATTTGCAGATGCAGAGTGGAGTCCCAATTAATGTGGAATGCAGGTATGTGTTTGTAAACTTTCCGAGTGCTTGTACCTATGGACGTGCTTCAAGTTCATATTAAAATCCTTAAAACGGCACTGTGCAGCTAAATTCAGAGAGTGTTATGAGCTCTGGGCACACATGGATTCCTCTGAACAAAACTGAGCTGGACTGATGCCAAGAGACCGTGAGGTCTGTCTCCAAACGCCCATCTCTTTTCCTCACTTTTATTTGCAAAATGTTTTGAGCCTGGTCACATGTATTATGCAGCCATGTTGCCAGGATTTTGCCAAACTCCCATAATAATATGGCAAGCACATCAGAATAGTATCTCATATTGCTGTTCTGAATCATTGTTAATCTGCATGCTCTAATTGACAGCTTGTTTGGGTGTGTTTAATATCTTTTTGTAACAAAAATGAAAGTCGCCTATTCAAATGTGCTTACAACTGGAAAGCTCTTTGAATCCAAATTGGACATCGAGCTAATTATTATTTCTTGTTTGAAGCTACACGTTGTCACTGAATGGTGTTACTCTTGTTCAATTTTTTTTTAACTATTCCTTGCCTTTTTGGAAAATGTCAGTGCCATCATAATATTTCAGTCATTTAAATATGCCAGACTGAGCCTTTCTTTAAGAGTTAACATTTTCATTGTTCAGACTCTGGATGCCAGTTGTAAAAAGCTGAGTTTTCCCCTAATTTTAAAGGATATCTGTTACCTTTATTTAAATTTGACCACCTGAAAATAAGTACTTCTTGTTGCTGAAGTACCACTTTCTTACCAGCAGTGGGTAATGCAGTACACAATCTAATATGCTGCTGGTGTTACCCATTTAAATGTTATTTTAAATGAGTAAAGTGTCTGGCTTTCAAAGCTTGCTTGGCTAACCACAGTAACTGTGTAGAGTTTGTCATTCAAGTACAAAGTAAATTAGAAAGTGCACTGTTTAGCAGGGAGGAGAAGGCATCATCTCTCAAATGCTGCGGAAACAGACTAACTGAACCAGCTGCTGTGAGACATTGCAGACCCATCCTGTTAAATTTGCAAAGGTCAGTGAAGAAGCTCTTAAGTTTACATTTCAGCATCAATCCACTACAGAATGTAGGGAGAGTTTGCTCAGATAACAAACCACTGATAAAGTACATGTTTCCTTATTGGGTTAAATTGTAGTTGCAGAAATCAATACATCAGGTGCATGAATAAGCAACTAAATTTAGAAAGCTCTGCATTAGTAATTCTGTGTATGGTGTTCCATGATATGTATACACAAACTAGGAGCACGCGTTCTGAACCATGCTTTACAACAGTTGTACGTTGTAGATGTGGATGCAGCAAATTTTCTGTATCTTTAATAGAGCTTTTCATATGCTTGCCACTTGAGTTTTTCTCATTTATTACTGCATTATTTCAAGATAATTTAATGTTTATCATACCATCTTCAATCTGTAATGAGTATTATTTTAAATCTGTGTTTAAAAAGTTTTACAACAGGCAGAATTTTCAGCCGCCACATCAGAGGCCCACGCTGTAAGGGAAATTGTCACCGCACTATAATCTTTATCAAATTGGTAATGCGATGGCGAGAGGCTGGACTCGTGTCTACAATGGCTCATACACTCAGAGATGGAAGATGTATAGTAGGCAGTCTAGCTGGAAAGTGGCAGAATGCTAAAATGGATGTGCCCTCTCAACTTTCTTAAATATTAAAATGAAGAAGTAGCCTTTGCAGCAGAGTCACCAGTGCAGTGTCACAAGACAGAGCTTACCACAGTGGGAGCCTGAGATGGCTGCAATGCTGGTTCAGCCAGGAAGGCCTCTCAGGAAGGCAGCAGCCTGGAAATTTCTAAGCTGCCATTAGGTAGTTCAATTCGCTGATCTCAGTTTGTGGTTACATAACCATGACACCTCAGAGGAAAAAATGATCAGTACTTAAAAATAAATGTACTGGCTCTCCATTACGAATTAAACAAGATGAGTTGGACCAGTGTTTCAGATCCACCTGTCGATAGGCATGATGGACTCAATTAAGCAGCATGTTGACCAGCAGCACTATTTTCAGTACATGCTGTACTTGTTTCTGGCCCCTTTGGGGACTCAAAAGTTCTGTCTTCTATTGCTGTAAATTTTTCCCATTTAGTTTCAAAATCCCTGTTCAGATCTGAAATTTAGAATCATGGTCGGTTCCATGTTTAACTATTCCTCAAGAAGGAAGGCACACATTTGCTCAAATAGCACAGCTCCGTAGAGGACTTGCAGTACATGTTGCGTTTAGTTGACAGGTAGCTGTATCACAGAGGTTATGATGTTTGGTTTGCTATATGGCACAAAGATTTTATTCTTTTTATATGAGATGTTACTCCTGTGATCCTGTGAGTCTATTGAGAAGAAACACTAGAGAACTTAGCAGGGAGTTATTAACCGAGACTAGAATGTCCCTCCCTCTGATGAAGAAGCCCAAAAATCTTCCCTAATCTCTTTCCTGCTTGAGAAATTTAGTTGGTGGACCATGATTGGCTGCCTTTGCCGTAAAAAGTAGCCAAATCTAACTGTTATGAAGGTCATTATGGCATTAGCGAAAAGATACTGGATAAACTGATATGCGAATGGCTTGCCTTCTTTAAAGGATCTCTCCCTATACCATTGAAAGAGACAGGGAAATATATTAATTGCAAACATTTGATTTGATTTACACTGAAAGAAAATTCTTGCAAACTATGCTATGGAGCTATTTATAATTTAAAATTACCACAAACAAAGACTTGCTCAGAGAAATCCAGGCAATGTATTGTTTTGTTTTGAAATAATTTTGCAACTGAAAAATAAGGTTTGCGCTGAACAGGGTTTACTTTGTTACCTTCACTTGAGGAATTTCCCCAAACTCATCCAGCAGCTGCAGCCAGGAATACTAGCAGCTTCCTTCTGCAAAGACTCATTGTCATAGTCAAACACCAGAGGAGTGGCTACGTTTTTAAAATCTCTTTCATTCTAGCTTAAGAAATCCTCCCCTCTGACGGTATGTTGTTGTCTGGCTGTGTAAGCCCCAGAAGAGGAGTCAAAATTTTCTGAATAAAGCATGTGTAAAGTGCAAACTCAGACTGTGTCAGCACTTTCAAGCAAAAGTGTTTTTGTGAAAAGGTTGAGGGAGTTACAAATTATAACTCTAGTTGTGACAACACGTGATGGCAGAGATTGGACATAAGTCTGTTTTATTAAACACTAATGCTACTGAAAGTAGGGGAGCTACTTCACAATTCATATGGAATTTAATGCCCTCCACTGTGCCAGGTTTGGTGGTTGAGGTCTCTGGCACCTTCCTACCTCTGTCCAGATTTAAATCTGTGGAGAAAAGGCCATGAAAGAGTTCATAAAAGGCTTAGTGTTGGGAGGGAGGGTTTATTAAGAGGCTTCAATGCACTGCTGCTGGTTCCTCTCATTCTTGGATGGGGGACTTGCCATACACAAAGCAAACATGTCTGTGGGTCTCCAAAGGGGAGCAAAGGTATCAATATCACATCAACCAAGCCAGCCCCTTCTGCACCTTCTCATGCTGCTGGGCTTGCTGTGTTCTTCCAGCCTCCTGCTTGTCTACCTTGGATTCCAGCATCTGCAGATTTTTAGTCTCTAAGCCAGCATTGCAAGACAGACCTGCTGAGAGCTTCATGCCCTACACTTACTGCTGGATATCACCAATTCCTCCAAGTCCTGGCTTGCATCCCCTATGGCTGGCCATCAGCAAAGGAGGCAAGGCAGAACAGTCTCCAGCTCTGAAGCCAGCAGAAGGGACCCTGCCATTAAATATTACCATTAAAGTGCTCGCTGCATTTGCTGCTGCCATAGGCATTAATTTTTTGCAATTCTTTAGCATTTGCACTTGTTTCAAGAATCATTTCGTAACTTTTTAACAACCTTAAATGTACTTCTGTAGAATAGAATGTAGTGATATTTTGGAATATCCCCTGCTACTACAGCTGCTGTTTGATGCAATGGTTCTTGAAGCTGACAATTCCAGTTCTAATAAGGTGATTGTATTATGCCCCTCAATCCCCATTTAATTTAATCCATTCTGTATAACCCAGAAGCAAGTTGATCATTCTGTTATTTGATTTTGGAGCTCTTCCTGTAATTACTATTTGCAAATTATTTGCAACTGATGCTTGGCAAAGATGTTGGTTAGTGAAAAAGCTTCTTTTTCTCCTCCAAAGCTATTAGCCCTACACTTCAAACAAAGGTTCTGTCCTTTGGTAGGATTTTCCCAACCGACATTTGAACTCTACTGTACATCATAAGACCAAAAAAAAAAGCCATTCGGCCCATTGAGACTGCTCCACCATTCACTCGTGGCTGATAAGTTTCTCAACCCTGTTATCCTGCCTTCTCCTCAGAAGCTTTGATTCCCTTACTAATCGAGAACCTATCTATCTCTGTCTTAAGTACACTCATTGACTTGGCCTTTACAGCCTTCTCTAGTAATGAGTTTGATAGATTCATTACCTGCTGGCTGAAGAAATTCCTCCTCATCTCAGTTCTGAAGGGTCTTCCCTTTGTTCTGAGACTGTAGCCTCGGGTCCTAGTCTCTCTTAGTGTTGAAAATACTTTCTCCACGTCCACTCTACTCGAGGCTTCTCCATATTTTGTGCTTTTCGATCAGATCTCCCATCATCCTTTTAAACTCCTTTGAGTTCAGACCTAGAGTCCTCAAGCACTCCTTCATCCCCAGGATCATCTTTGTAAACCTCCTCTAGACCCTATCCTTCCTTAGACAGGGTGCCCAAAACTGTTCTCAATATTTCAAATGAGGTCTAACCTGAGCCTTGTTCAGCCTCAGTAGTACCTTTCTGCCCTTGTACTCTAGCCTTCTCCAAATGAATGCAAAGAGTGCTTTCGCTTTCCTAGCTCCTAGCTCATTTCCTACCTCAAATGGGGGCCAGAAGCAAACTTTGAGTGTGGCATGACTACTAAACATTAGCCCCTTCTGGATGACCAATTAATGCTCAATTCAATGCAGGATAGTGGGTGGGTTCCGGTGACCAGCGGACCAGTTCCTTTTGGCACTGAAGTAGCAGCAAGATATAGGATTGTGGGTAAGTGGGAGAGGGCACTTCAGAATACAGGTACCCACTCTCCAATTTGTTTATGTTTTCATTTTAAGAAGAAAGCTAATTTGCTGCTCGCCCATTACTCCATATAAGGGAGAAGTTGCAGCAGGCAAGGGAGGGCCACTTGACTTGCCGGGAGTGCAGATCCCACAACCCAGAAGCTGCCTCCAGGAACTTGGAGATTAATTGTGAAATCCCGGTCAGCTTCCATAATGGGCCTTGAAAGACCATTAACAATTTCAATTGGATATTCGCCATTTGCAAACATACCTTGCTTCCCGTTCCATTGTACCTGCTCCCCACCCCTCTATCCCAGGAATCCAGTGTCCCTTCCTAGGGAAAGTGGCTGCTGGAGCTGTGGGAGGGAAATGGCCAATAAACTGGAATGCAAGTTGGTGCTACAAAAATTCCATGTCTGCCTCTTCCCTGTTCCTGAATAAAACTACCGATTTGTGTTTGATAACTTTAATCATCCTGTCCCAGGAGCATTGAGATGTCCATGTCAACCATGGGTCCGTACCTCAAAGCAAAAGTTAAACAGAACATTTTGGGAATGCGCGAGAGATTTGGAAGATTGGATGATCAGTTAGTGTCGAACATGCTTTGCTTAGAATCTTTTTGACTGATGAGCCATCTGTAGTTCTGTCAGAGGCAGGAGAGGAGTGATGTTAAAATGGACAAACCGATGAATATCTGTACTGTGATTAGCCGAGCATATGCTGTGTAAGATCAGTTTGTTTTGGTGTAATACTATTGTGCTGTGCCATGATGAATCATTTGACAGACAGCTTTGGATGTGTTGTAAAGGGTTAAGAGTTGATCAAGTGCAATAACCCCACCCACTGAGATGGTGCCAGGAAGATTTGTTGGGAGAGAAATTTGGTGAGAGACAGATCTGCAGTCAACAGTCTTTGTAGCAATGTAGAGCCTATTCTTATTGTCTGTAAATAATTTCAGAGAAGCAACACACTACACCATGTTTTCTGTATCAGTGTGTGTGTTGTGTTACACCTGAAGGTGGTCCTGTTCAATATTGTAAAGCTAGTAAAGAGCCACACACTGATGGAGATAACATACTCAAGAGTCTTTTTTTATTACAGGAGGCAAAGCTGCTACTAATGCAATCAAACATGCAATGTAAGCTAAGCATTAAATTGATACGTTGAAAGTGTCTAGCTTTCATTGGAAGTCAGCTGCCAGATACCATAAGGTTAACCCACTGTGTGATCCGTTCTTTATTTCTTCTGTTTTATCAGAAACTCATAGATATATTTGTTTGTGTTATCTAGAGTTTTTGTTTTCTCTTCCAGCCCTGTCATGTTACAAATTTGTATTTACACCTTGATTCTAATCATGATGGCTGGGTGTGTCTTTGGTTAAAAAAACTGGCTTTCACAAACAAGTGAAATATTTGCATATTTGGTCAAATTTCTCTTACAGTAAGTGAACAGGAAGTTGTACAGTTACTTAAATCCCAAACGCTTAAGGGATTGTTTTTCTTTACTGGCTCCTGATACTTAGAACAACAATGTCGGTACTTCTTTGTGTCAATCCCTGCTGATCGGAAATACTTTTTAATGTTCAGTTTTATTCAAGTGTCCAAGCAGCGGAAATGATATGGTCTGACATTTCTGCACACCAGTGGCTGGTCTGGTGCAGCATATAATCACTTCCTCATATCAACAGATCTGCCTCGGGCAACCTCATCTGAGTGCACAGTCTCTTCCCTCAAAATAATCGCTCCTCAATAAAGGCCAATTTTACCAAATAAAGTCAACTCCTGTTACACGACTGCTAAATTTCAACTCTGAAACTGAGGACAAAATGCCAACGTAACAAATGTGACTGGAGCAGAGTTAATGTGATGTTTCTGCTCAGGAATTGCAGCAGAATGTACTTGCATTATGTTGTTCATGCATCAGCCTATGCCCATCTTCTGTATATGTTAAATTAATTTTAGCAAGCTAGTCAGTTCTCTCTGTTGTATGGCTGCACATTGTGTTGATTTTGCCATAGACAGTGCGATGAGGTATTACATAAATGCATCTAATATTTTCTCTAACTTGGCATCATCTGTTAAGTTGTTTCAATAAAGTATAACAAGTATTTGAGCATAAGCAAATATTTAATGGTTTTCTAGAGTTCATTCCAAATTAAAATTAAAATTTGCATTTGTATGCTTTTTATAACCATTGAACAAATCAAAATGTTTTATTGCTGATTCAAGTTCATTTTTGAGAATGCAGTCACTGTTGTAGGAAATGCAGGAAATTTGAGCCGAGGCTCCTGCAAATAGCAGTGCGATGATAGCCAGATAATCTGTTTCTTAGGGCAGTGGTACCCACGCGGACTTGCAGGTTGGGTTTGTCACTGCCTGGTTTCTCTTTGCTGTGTGGGAGAATAGCAAGTTGTAGGATGAGAATAAGTAATGATGAGATGTTAATGCATGCAAATTGGACTCTCGCAGTCCACTCGTTTGGGTGCAAAATTGGACTTTTTTTTTCCTTCTTGATATTGAGAATTATTTTTAATCTCACTATATTTTCCCAACTCACTCGCTGTGGTCCAATCACTCAGAGGGTGAAATTTTCCCAGTCGATGTGCTTAACGAATACAATGTTTATTAGAATCATAGAATCCCTCCAGTGTGGAAGCAGGCCACTTGGATCATCGAGTGCACACTGCGCCTTCAAAGAGCATCCCACCCAGACCCAGTCCCTAATCTATCCCTGTAACCCCACATTCTCCATGGCTAATCCACCCACCAGGCACATCTTTGGACACTATGGGTAATTTAATATGGCCAGTCTATCCAACTCACACACCTTTGGACTGTGGGAGGAAACCAGAGCACCTGGAGGAAACCCATACAGACACGGAGAATGTGCAAATTCCACACAGTCACCTGAGGGTGGAATCGAACCTGGGTCCCTGGCGCTGTGAGGCAGCAGTGCTAACCACTGAGCCACCAGAAAATTGAATCAGTGAATAATCCCTAAGAATATGACTTATAAGTGAGATATAAGCCAAGTATCAGGATAATTGGCTGATACATTGATGAACGGTTTCTGCCCAAAACATCAGTTCTCCTGCTGCTCAGATGCTGCCTGACCTGCTGTGCTTTTCCAGCACCACACTCTCAACTGTGATACACTGAGCACATAATCCAATCCACACTCCCACATTCTTCTTGATCTGTACATTGTAGTCCACAGCATCAATGTTAAAGATGATCTTAAGGTTGATCTGTCACAGTTCAGTCAGAGCCAGTGCGAAAAGTTACAGTGAGCAACTACAGAAGATGCAAAAGGTCACTATGCTGGGGCGGCCCGACAGTAGTTAAAGAAATACCTAAGATCGGGTGTTTGTTTTGGCTGTAGGCAGATGAGCTTGGTATATCACAGCAAGTCATTTTCAAGGGCAAGCAAAATCTAATACCAAGTGTATTACACCAAGATATGATGTTCATGTTACATCAGGAACGCCGTATTCAATGCACAAAACAGCCAGCATGTGAATCCATACACCGGCCAAGGATTATTCAGGATATTCAATAACTTGTAAATGCATGTCAGGCATATCGAATGTATCAACCCAAGAAGCAGAGGGAGCCTTTACATCCACATGATGTTTCGTAAACTCCTTGAATGAAAACATCAACACACCTGCTCATTGTGCAGGGGAAGATTCATCCTTTTGGTGGATTATGTCTCTCTGAGTTTCTGATGGTTTGACACCTTAGCAACATAAGAAATATGGCCATTGCTGAGAGGACGAGGACTGTTTCAGTTGGGTCGGTGTCTGATGACAGACCACTGTTTTATCATGTGTACTAAGTACGCAATGATCCATATCGTGGTCACCTGCTATCCATACTCAAATGGTGCACACAGTCAAATCAATTACCATATTGTCAAGCAGCAAAGTAAGATTTTTGCATTGCATTACTGCACTCATATCTCATTGGGTAAGAGATTACTGTCCGCAGCACAACCTGTGCTCAGAAGACAAGTGCAAATGACTTAGCTGAGCAACCAATTGTCTAACCATTCTAAGACACCTGACCCCCTTCAATAAAAGATATCCATGATGGAGCAGGTAGGTAGAGAACTAACAGACCAGGCAGAGAGTGAGAGCTAGAAATGTAAATACTTGGCCGTTAACAAAGGTTTCCAAAGCATGTAATCACCCACATTATGCCAGATCATCACTGATCTTAGTGCTCCATTACAAAGAAACAGAAGTCATTCAGGCCAATGTATGACACACCAATGATTAAAAAATGCAAAATACTATAGATGCTTGAAATCTGAAGCAAGCATAGAAAATGCTGGAGAAACTCTAAGCTACAGCATCTGTGGAGAGAGAAACCCAGTGAATATTTCAAGTCTAGTATGACGATTCTTCAGAACATTCCAAAGGAAAGTGATTGCGACTTCAAACATTAATTCTGTTTCTCTTTCCACAGATGACGCAAGATCATCTGGAGTTTCTCAAGCATTTTCTGTTTGACTCTGATGACTGCTGAGTGCAAGCAACTAAGTTGTTAACAAAGAGAAACGCGTACTCTTCAGATGACTATCATTACTAGATCGGGATGAGTTGTCAAACCTCCAAAGTATTATTTTAAAGTTTGGAAATGTGGTCCTGCTAACTAAATTTTACTCATATAATTATTGTGGCTATGTGAAGCCACGCATGTCTGATTGAGATTATGATTTGGAACGGGGTACGATGCTCAACTCATTGACCGCCAGTTCTGACGTGCCACAGCAAGGAACCGTAATGACTTCCTCAGGAGATAGACACGTGCTGCAACCGACAGGGTACCATTCGTTGTTCAGTACTTCCCAGGAGCCTAAAAACTACGCCATGTTCTTCGCGGCCTGCAACACATTATCAATTAGGGTGGGCACCTCGCCAAGACCTTCCCCACACCTCCACTGCTTGCCTTTAAACAACCACCAAATCTCAAACAGATCAATGTGCGTAGCAAGCTGCCCGGCTTTCAGGACAACTCCATACTACTCTGTCATGGTAGGCGCTGCAAGACGTGTCAGAGTGTGGACATGGACACCACCATTACACATGGGGACACCTCCCACCATGTACATTGCAAGTACTCGTGACTCAGCCAATGTTGTCTATCTCATATGCTGCAGGCAAGGATGCCCTGAGGCATGGTACATTGGTGAAACCAAGCAGAGGCTATGGCAATGGATGAATGGGCACCGCACAACAATCAACAGACAGGAGTCTTCCCTCCCAGTTGGAGAGCACTTCAGCGGTCCAGGACATTTGACCTCGGACCTTCAGGTGACCATCCTCCAAGGCGGACTTTGGGACAGGCAGCAGCGAAAAGTGGCCGAGCAGAGGCTGATAGCTAAGTTTGGTACCCAGAGGGAGGGCCTCAACCGGGACCTTGGGTTCATGTCACATTACAGGTGACCACCATGCACTATATATACACACACACACACCTATACATACGCAGACATGCACACAGACACTCGCACACACTCCTACAGGCACACCTGCTCCCACACTCTCACATGCATCCTCTCACAGGCTTAGACCACTTTACACCAGACTTAGACACTTTACACTCACATACACACACACACACACAATCACTCTCTCTCACACTCACAACCCCCGACCCCAGACAGACAGAGACACACACACAGAAAAACCCACATGCACACATATACGTTTGTGGGGTGAATTTGTACTTGCAGAGTTACATTGTACTTTGCTCAAAAACTGCATGAATCCATGTCAGACTCTGTCAACTCACTTTTTAGATTAGAATCAGTCTAAACATTATGGCACAGTCAGGGAACATGGGGCTCACACCTTCAACATATTATCTGGCTGATACCAATTGTTAGTTAACCTGAGAATGTAACTTTTAGAAAATGTTTTGTGATTTGCATATGAAAGAGGTGAAACTGTCATGGTTATTCTAACTGATGAAAGACTCAACAAACAATCAAGGTATTTTTCAATGTATAATTTCAGTTACATCACACTGTAAACTTTTGATATAAATTCTGTGTCTTATAATTGTGTACTCTACAAGCACCTGATGAAGGAGCAGCGATCCAAAAGCTAGTGCTTCCAATTAAACCTGTTGGACTATAACCTGGTGTTGTGTGATTTTTAACTTTGATTGAGATTATGCAACATTCCTCGTTTCCAAAGATGCACAGTTATGTCTTACTGTTGTTAGACACAGTGTGCCATTATTTCTTTGAGATATCCTCATCTCATCATTGTTGTGACTGAAGGAGAATGAAGGGCTCATAGCCCATCTTATCTTTGATCGCTTGCTGTGTGGCACACGCTGTACCCACAATGAATTGATTTTGTTTCAAAGCAAAGCCTGAACATTGTTACCTGAGATAAAATACCCTATGGGAGGCGAAACCACAGCAATGCTAAATGCTAACCTTGAACAAAATCCAAATGCGAAATCTGGAGACTTTCTCCAGCAAATTTTTGTCCCCTCTTTGTAACGTTGTTTAATGGGGATTCTCAGCCTGGAGCTGGCCCAGCAGCCAAATCCATTAGAGAATTCTTACCAGCCAGCAACCAGGAAATGAAAAGCACTAATAATTTGATCTTTTTTTTAAATGTTTTACACAGAAGATTATTAAAATTTGGGGTATAAAAGCATATTTTTTCATATTTATGGGGGTATAAAAGCATATTTTTTCATATTTATTTACATTTAGTTTAAAAGTTCTAGAAATTAGTTATGAAATGTCTGTTATAATCAAGATATTTTCAGAACCAATTCTGTTTAAAAATATTTCTGTTATTGAAAGTTTAATTATACCTGACGTTCCAGCTTTAATTGCGTTTCTAACTGCAATGTAAGATTACATCAATAGGTTTCAATAATTTCTGGCTGTGGTTTGGGGATCCCACTGCATCCAATAGCAGAGAATGAGTGACCACATCTTTTGAAGTTTCTACCTTTAATCTGCCCATGTGCTAATACCTGAAGTTGTACTTGATATGTGAGCACTAGCAACAGCAAACGTTGACATCTGCCCATCTAAAAAATTCTCAAAATCCAGGCTAGTATTGTCGGCTGTAGAACTAATTAAAAAAGCATCTTGTTTCTTAAAATATTATCAAAGGATAATATCTACTTCACTGGATTGGCGTTATTCACATTTGAAAATGTGTTGCTGGAAAAGCGCAGCAGGCCAGGCAGCATCCAAGGAACAGGAGAATCGACGTTTCGGGCACAAGCCCTTCTTCAGGAAACACATTATTCACATTTGCAATGCTCGCAATGGTAATAGTTGACTCTGCAATTGGGCAATATTAATACTTGCATTTTCTTGTTTTTAAGAAATACCTTAGCAGATCATCTTTTATTTTTCAGTCAAGCCAAACATTGGGTAATTCCTTTTCCATAGAATCCCTACAATGTGGAAAAAAACCATTTGAACTAATAAGTCCACACCTATCCTCTGAAGAGTATACCACCCAGATCCATCCCGCTACCCTATCCACGTAACCCCACATTTCCTATAGCTAATCCACCTAACCTACACCTACGGGTAATTTCCTATGGCCTATCCACCTACCCTGCACATCTTTTCCTTTGGTGTTGTGGGGCCAAGAGTGTTCTTGCACTCCAGTGAGAGAACCAGTGAGAATCCCACTTCATTTCTGTGCAGGAAAATCCTGCAGGTACTTAAAATGTCCACCATTGGGTCTTCTTTCCAGTTTGAAGTCCCAGTGATGGATGCCCTGTCCACCAAATGCTGGCACCAATGTGTTGCCCCAGAGGCTGAGAATTGTCTTGGGATTCTGGGCTAGCAGATTGGGGTAGCAGAGTAGGAGTCATAGCAGATGGATGTGAAAGGCAGTGGAGGTAAGGTCTGGAGCTCATAGGTTTCTAGGGCATATTTGACCCACCCTCTCCCCTAAATTGCAGTCCAGTGATAGAGTGCCTGAAATTGAAGGATTTCCCTGCCCCTCCAGGAGACCAACCTGACAGGGTTTGTTAGGTGGCCTACTGTGCAGGCCCATTGCAGTTAAGGCTTAGCCAACACTATTATGGTGGGCTGAAGGATAACAGGTCTCCTTTTGCTTATTATTGGGAAGTCCCACATCAGCCCTTTCCTCTGATGAGAGGAAGAGATTTTGCTGTTGCTGGGAGACTGCCCCACAGCCTCTAATACATCAAAGTGGACTGGACCACAATGTTTCCCAACTTGTTGGGCTGCAATCAAACCAGTTCATTGAGTTTGAAAAGACATCTTTGTTCTCAGTTCTCCACAGGCTATTTTTGTTTGTCTTGAACCTCTGCAAATGAATTCTTTTGTTGAATTAATTTTGGATCTGGGCCATAGATCTACTGATCTTGGATGTACTCACTTCCTTTTCAGTAATAGCAAAGCAAAAATATTTATTTATAATTTACCAGACTTGCATTGTAAAATTTTGGAATGTACCAATAAAACATATGTTAGTAAAGCTGTCAAAAGGTTGATCTGTTAATTGTGTTCTGCCCAGAAACAAATCTGGGTATTTGATAATCTTTGAACATTTTCTCCTGAGATTCAGCCCAACTTTGACTATGCAGCCTCACAGGACATTATATCCTGCTTTTTGTATCTGTTATGGGAACAAACTGGTTTTCAGTGGGTAAAAAGTTCAACTTCAAATACCAGTATTTCATTATCGAATGAATTTACCATACACTGATATCAATGCCTGGTAGCAATATCACCATAATTTGAAGCTGTAACAATTGACAATAATCAGAAAATTAAATGTCGGGAAGAATTGGCCAGAATATTCCTGTGGGAAGTGTAAATCTGGAGCCTGGGAAATTCCTAGCTAGTTTTACTTAATTTGTTTCTTGAAAAAATCTTCCATCTTCTTATTTCAGAATACAGAACAAGATATTTACACAAGTAGTGTGAATGCTACAGTTTAGTCATGACGTTGAAGCATGTTAACAAGAAGTTCACACATGCCAAAGAATTTTTACCATGAATTTGGCAGATCCGATTATCTATAGAAACACAAGCTAGAGTATATACTTTGATTAAGGATCAATTTTGTTTTTAGAGTCTCCGATATGATGAATAAAAGTTTACTTCTACAATAAATTTTGGTAGTTAAAAGACCTGAAAATTCAGTATGGTGTTTGTCATGCTGATGATAATTCATTAAAATTCACACAACACCAGGTTATAGTCCAACAGGTTTATTTGGAAGCACTACCTTTCGGAGCGCTGCTCCCTCATCAGGTGGTTGTGGATTATAAGATCATAAGACTCAGAATTTAAAGTTTCAAAGTTTACAGTGTGATGTAACTGAAATTATATATTGAAAAATACCTGGATTGTTTATTAACTCTCTCATCTTTTAGAATGAACATGTTGGTTTCAGTTCTTTTGTATGTAAATCGCAGTACCTTCAGTGAACTTTGACAATTCGTGTCATGTTGGCCCAGATAATGCATTGAAGGTGTGAGGTGCCCTGTGTGAGACTGTCTGTGCCCCAATAGTCAGACTGATTCTAATCTAAAAAATGGATTTACAGAATCTCCGATGGATTCATGCTGTTTTTGAACAAAGTAAAATATAATTCTGCAAGTACAAATTCACCCCACAAGCTTATATGTGTGTATGTGCATGTCGGTGTGTGTTGGCGGGTGGGGAGGGTGAGGAATGTGTTGAGTATCTGTGAGACAGTGTGTGTATGTTGGTGTGGGAGTTTGAGTGTAAAGGGGTATAAGTCTGTGAGAGGGTACATGTGTGAGTTGTGGGAGTATACATGTGAGTATATGAGAGAGGGTCTGCGTGTGTGTATATAGTGCAATGGGATCATCTGTAGTGTGACATGAACTCAAGGTGCCGATTGAGGCCCTCCCTATGAGTACCGAACTTAACTATCAGCCTCTGCTTGGTCACTTTTCGTTGTTGCCTGTCCTGAAGTTCGCCTTGGAGGACGCTCACCCGAAGGTCCGAGGTCAAACGTCCTGTACCACTGAAGTGACTCTCTGACTGGGAGGGAGCACTCCTGTCTGTTGATTGTTGTGCAGTATCCATTCATCCGTTGCTGTAGCCTCTGCTTGGTCTCACCAATGTACCATGCCTCAGGGCATTCTTGCTGCAGCGTATGAGATAGACAACATTGGCTGAGTCGCATGAATACCTGCCATATGATGTCCTCACCTTAAATGCATTATCTGGTTCAACATGACACCAATTGTTAAAGTTCCCTTGAGAATGTAAATTCTAAATTTTCTGCGATTTACATATGATCGAACTGAAACCAACATGCCTATTCAAAAAATAGAGAGACTTAACAAACAATCCAGGTCTTTTTCAATATATAATTTCAGTTGCATCACACTGTAAACTTTTGCTATAAATTCTGTGTCTTACAATCTTATACTCCACAACCACCTGATGAAGGAGCAACAAGTGCTTCCAAATAAACTTGTTGGACTATAACCTGGCGTTGTGTGATTTTTAACTTTGTACTCCCCAGTCCAACACCATGATAATTAGACTAATCATCAATTATTTGTCAGAGATTGATTAGCTCTATGGCTAGTTTTAGAAAAGTCAAACACATTGTAGATTATGAAGCAGGCATTTACGGCAACCAATTAATTTCAGTACATGAGCAGCCTGAAGACTGACTGCCAGGCAGAGTCACAACATTGCATCTACACAGCATATGGAGTCTTTAAATGTGAACCCTCTTAAACACTAGGTACATGTACAGCAGCATTATATTTAATTCATATTATAGAGCAATATTTCCCAGAAAGCAATGCCAATGGGTGGCATGGTGGCTCAGTGGTTAGCATTACTTCCTCGCAGTGACAGGGCCCCAGGTTCGATTTTAGCCTTGGGTGACTGTCAGTGTGGAGTTCGCACATACTCCCCGTGTCTGTATGGGTTTTCTCTGGGTGCTCCAGTTTTTTTCCCACAATCCAAAGATATACAAGCTAGGTGGATTAGCCTTGGTAAATATGGGCTTATGGGCGTAAGGTAAGGATCGGGATGGGATGATCTTCGGAGGGTCAGTGGTGTCTTAATGGGCCAAGTGACCACCTCCTGCACTGGAGGGATTCTGTGGTTCTACCACCCTTCGGTATTGTGATTGCCAGAATATCCAAGGATTGTAGTTTAATTATGTAACTAATTGTAATATAATTTTTTTTAAGTTATCTAATATGTAGAACTTACTTGCTAAAATATATTGATGCTATGTTTTAGTCTTGCAAATTGCCTTTGACTTTACATCATCCTCGAACTTGTATAGCGGACATTCAATCAAATATGTCTGTGCTACTCCCTCATAGGAACAGCTCCATAAATTGGCAAATATTTCCTCTCCACATAATTATCCAATTTTCTTCTGCAAACCGTGATTCAATCTGCTTCCGCCTCTCTCTCAGATGATGCATTACAGATTCTAACCACTTGTTGAGTGATTAAAAAAACAAGAGGTTTCTTTATATCAACTTTGGTTCATTTACCATGGTGACCTCTTATTCTCAAACCGTCTGTCAACAGAAACAAACTTTTTTTCTATCCACCCAGACCTGTCAAAAGCCTTTTAAGCCGAACAGCCCAGTTTTGCCATCTAAGTCCCTCAGTGCCAGAAACATGTTTGTAAATCTCTTCTTTGCCTTCTCTAATACTTTCACTTTTTTCTTAAATGTTGGTGGTCAGACTTGATTATGACAGTCCAGTTAGGGCTGAAACAGTGTTTTATGAAAGTTCACCTTAGCCTCATTACTTTGTGACCTGCCTCCTACAACAATCTGTGCAGCCATACTCCCAGGTTCCTCTGTGCCTGCAACCCCTTTCGATTCATATCCTTTACCTCATATTGCCTTTTGTTGTGCTTCCTAACAAAATGTTACTCAACACTTATTTAACAATTCTCTACATTAAATTTAACCTACCAGATGACTGCCTAAATCCAGAGATGTGCAGTTAGGTGGATTGGTCCTAAATTGCTCCATAGTGTCCAGGGTTGTGCAAGCAGGGTGGATTAACCTTCATAAACATGGGGTTACAGGGATAATTTGGAGAACTCAGTCTGGGTGGGATGTTCTTTTGAGGGTGGGGGCAGACTCAATGGGCTGAATGGCCTGTTTCTGCATTGTAGGCGTTCTATGATTCTAAATCTACCAATTTGTTTGTCGCCTCTTGAAGTCCATCACTATCCTACTCCCAGTTAACCATATTTTTAAGTTTTGAACTTGCCTTCGCATCCCAGTCTGGTATGTCAATTTTCCAATAATTGGTGACAACTTCATACACACACACACACTGATACTGCAGGCCCTTGCAAGAAGAAATATGGACTGATGAGGTAGCAAAACATTCTGATAGGGTAATATTTGGTAGTGCTGAAAATGTATTGCTAGAAAAGAGCAGCAGGTCAGGCAGCATCCAAGGAGCAGGAGAATCAACGTTCGGGCATGAACCCTTCTTCAGGAATTCCTGAAGAAGGGCTCATGCCCGAAACATCGATTCTCCTGCTCCTTGGATGCTGGCTGACCTGCTGCGTTTTTCCAGCAACACATTTTCAGCTCTGATCTCCAGCATCTGCAGTCCTCACTTTCTCCTAATATTTGGTAGTAATCGTTTTTGTTAAGGTATATAGAAAATGAAATAAATTATTTTTAAAAAGTGAACAAATCCAGATATCAGAATGAAACTATAGATTATGTGTGGCTTTAGATAAATACAGAATTGTGCACTAGTTGATGCTCAATTAATGGTAAAATAAAACTGATTTTAACACCTGTATGCCATAATTGCATAAACGCCTGTTAATTGGTGAAAAATAATGTTAAACCAGCTTGTGGGTGAAACATTGTAAGGAAAATTGTTTGATTGTTGATTATAAGGGTACAATTTGTAATTTGTACCACCTAGAACATTTGATATTTGTTCTTTGTCTCAGGTGTTGTTTCTGTAGATGCAATCGTGGTTCAGGATTACAATTCAATCTTCCTCTGCCTGTTGTATAATTCAGGCCAGTAGTCATGAATTTCTGAGGAGCTCCTTCCTCAGTTGTCCATGTAGCAGTCAGTTTTGTGCATTTTCATTCCCGGGGAAGGACCATTTGCATTGGAGAGCATAGATGGCTAGGGGCTTGCTGGAAGTAGTGCAGTCATCTTCCTTCTCAGGTACCAATAACTTCTCAGCAACCTCTTGCCATTCTACCTATGGAGCAAGTAATTCCAGATAAAAGACCTGTGGATAACTTGAATTTAAGAAAATGATACCCTTCAATTTAGGCCATTAAACCATTCAAAATCTAGAAGGTTGAGCTCCTTTCCTCCAGGATTTATTCTGGCCATTACACAGGTGCACCTTTGCAGTGAGGATACTTTCGAGATTTCTGGCAGGTGACATTCTGTACAAATCCTCTTCTGACATTGACATAAAGTGTGTTTGGCCACAGGAAGCCCAATTCAACTTGAGGCAGAATTTCGCAACCTTAGAAAAGTGAAGAGATCTGGTAGAGCTGAGCTCTACCCCAAATAAAACTCCCTCACCTGTTGGTTATGCATTGCTACATTGTTTTACCCTGCCTAGGAATTTTTCATCTGGTAGGTCTAGTGAATATTTCCTCCCCAGCCCACTTCCTGGCATGATTCAAAAATGAAGGTGGTTTGGATCTTGAATTGCTCAAAACAAATTGGCTGTGGAGAACCAATGGGAGTCCTTAGCACCAATGTCTCAAGTTCAAAACCGTTCTGAGTTACATTAACAGAAGCAATTAAAAGATTACATTGTGAATTTGACATAGCAGTATTCTAAATGTTGGGAACAGCTAGATGACCGAAAGGAGAAAAATCAAGTTAAAGGATTGTTGTAGGCTGATGACCAGTACTCTGATTTCACCTGCTCACTCACGAGCATTCATGCTCTTTAACGAAGAAAGGTTTCGTTGGCAACTGAATAACTTTGCATTGCATATGAGAACTTGTATAAAATTGTGTGAGAGTCCTCATTCAGCAAACAATGTCATTTGATATTTCCTAGCCTCGGCTGAATCTCCAACCTCAGGGTCTTTGATAAACTCAAGATTGGTTCACTATCCAAATTTGAAATGAAAAATAGTCAGAGCAAACTTCCTCAAGTTGCTGATAAAATTAGAAATTTGTTGTCCTTAACTTTCATTCTTCCTGGAGCTCCGCATGCCAGTGGTAATAATAGATAGCATGGACCCTGTGAAGTAGTGTGCTCCAAATGATCTGCTATCCTTGTTAGTTTAGATAGTTGTGATTGCGGGGTTTGGATGTTGAAGGAGCAAGCTTTGGTAAATTCTTGTTGTAAACTTTGTAGCTACTACTTACTCAAGTAGATATATTAAAAAAATCAGAAGAATCTTTTAGAGCCTAATCATTTAAATAAATAAACAAGCAATTGTTTTTATTGGATAGTAATTGAGTGAGTTAATTCCTCCAGCATTCTCCCATTCATAATTATCTGAGATTACCCATAAGAAATTTTCAAGTGGCTGCCAATCTACAGACAAGTATTCCGAATGACAGCACTTTGCCTCTGGATAGACAAATGTGGAGCACATGCCAAATCATAGAATCCCTACAGTGTGGGAACAAGCCATTTGGCCCAACAAGTTCACACTAACCCTCTGAAGAGTATCCCATCCAGACCCATTTGCTTACCCTATTGCTGTAACATTTTCCCCTAACTAATGCACCTAACCTACACATCCCTGATCACTATGGGCAATTTAGCGTAGCCAATTCATCGAACCTGCGCATCTTTGAATTGTGGGAGGAAGCTGGAGCACCCAAAGGAAACTTATGCAGATACGGGGAGAATGTGCAAACTCCACACTGACAGTCGTCCGAGGTTGGAATCAAACTCAGGTCCCTGGCGCTATGAGGCAGCAATCCTAACCACTGAGCCACCATGTCAACCTGAGTTCATCTTGAGAGAAATAGTCTAGGTGAACACATTCCTCAGCAAGAACTAAATTTCATAAACAGGTTTCTGACTATATGCCATTCATGCACGACGCCAGATGATGTCTGTTAATCTTCAAGAAGACCTGCAAGTGGGCAGCTCAGTGGTTAGCACTGCTGCTTCACAACACCAGGGACCCAGGTTCGATTCCCACCTCAGGCGACTATCTGTGTGGAGTTTGCACGTTCTCTCTGTGTCTGCGTGGGTTTATTTCGAGTGCTCCAATTTCCTCCCACAATCCAAAGATGAGCAGTTTAGGTGAACTGGCCACACTAAATTGCCCATAGTGTTAAGGTCATTAGTCAGGTGTAAATATAGGGTAGGGGCACGGGTCTAGGTGGTTTACTCTTCAGAGGGTCGGTGTAGACTTGTTGGGCCAAATGGCCTGTTTCCATTCTGTAGGGAATCTAATCTAAGTAGCATTATTGGAGCTTATAGCAGTAAATTAAATGTATGGCAAATGATCTTGTTTTTATTTTCCAGGAAAAAAACAAAGGATGAACGAGAAAAGAATCCAGAAATTTCTGATTGTCACACCCGGGTTGTTGCTTCTACATTCCTGTACAATATGAACTTCAAAAGAGTAGGAAAATGCATTATTATCAACAATAAGAATTTTGATGACAAAACAGGTATTGAGTCACTTTCATGACTCCTCTTTCTTTGTCTAATGGATACTATGCCACACATGTCAAACTGCATAGATTGGTTCTGAACAATAACAGTAATTATTTCCATTATTATTCTGCATTAAATAATTTATTAGGCTTGTTTCCACATTGTACATTATTAGTTCCTTTTTCCTCTATGATGTATCAAGGCTTTTATTTGGAAAAAGGAGAGATGAAACAGTGTAGATGAGCCTCAATGGGTTCCATTAAGTTAATATTTTGGGGCCTCGTGCTAATGCATGCAGTGAATGAGCTGGAACTGACTGGATGACACCAAAATAGGAGGTGTAGTGGAGAATGAAGAAGATTATCTCAGAATACAATGGGACCTTGATCAGATCGGGCTGGGGAGTGGCAGATGGAGTTTAATTTAGATAAATGTGAGGTGTTGCATTTTGGTCAGGGCAGGACTTATACAGTTAATGTTAGGACCATGGGGAGTGTTGCTGAACAAAAACACCTAGGATGCAGGTGCGTAGTTCCTTGAAAGTGAAGTTGCATGTCGACTTCAGGATGGTGAAGAAGGTATTTAGTACGCTTGCCTTCATTGGTCAGTACATTGAGTACAGGAGTTAGAATGTCATATTGTGGCTGCACAGGGCACTGGTGAGGCCACAGATCTGATCATCTTGCTAAGGAAAGATGTGAAATTTGAAAGGATTCAGAAAAGATTTACAAGGATGTTGTTGAGATTGGAGGGTTTGAGCTATAGGGAGAGGCTGAATAGGCTGCAGCTATTTTCCTTGGACTGTTGGAAGTTGAGGGTGGCCTTTATAGAGATTTATAAAATCATGAGGGGCATAAATAGAATGAATAGCCAAGATTGTTTTCTCTGGGTAGGGGAGTCCAAAACTTGAGGGCATAGGTTTAAGGTGAATAGGGAAAGATTTAAAAGGGACCTGAGGGGCAACTTTTTCACGCAGAGAGTCGTGTGTGTATGGAATGAGCAGCCAGAGGAAGTGACGGAGGCAGATACAACATTTTAAAAGGCATCTGAATGGGTAAGAGGGTTTAGAAGGGGTATGGGCTAAATGCTGGCAAATGGAATAAGATTAGTTTAGGATATCTGGTTGGTACAGACAACTTGGACTGAAGGGTCTGTTTCTGTGCTGAATAACTCTATGACTGCATACAGTGGTCATTCAAATGAACAAACTGCAAGCAGTGGGCATGCTGCCTTCCTTACACAGATAAATTTGCATCACAATCCCTATGCCTCTTTTCAGGGCCTAACCAGTTTAGTCTTGTATGTCTCCAGAGTTATGGCCCGTTTCTTATGCTTGTTTTCTGAAGCCATGTAACTTTTTGCAAACTATAGAACCTTAAAGACAAGAGTTAGTAAAGCCAGGCACAGACTGGCAGCAAGCTTTCAATTTAATGTTGTATTATTTTGCTGACTGAAGTAACTGTGGAAAGGCACTATAACAGTTGTTATATTGTTTGTTCCAGAAATGAATGTGCGTAATGGCACTGACATTGATGCTGGGAATCTGATGACATGTTTTAGCTCTTTGGGTTTCAACGTTGTTGTTTTAAATGATCAGACGTGTTCTCAAATGGAGAATATATTGCATGCTGGTGAGTAAATGCGTAAAACAAATGGGACTGAAGATTGCAATTTAAATAAATAGATGATGTTTACCTTTTTTATAACTAGGTTTTAGTCATTAAGCTCCTCAAGTCCAAACTACCACATTGTTATTACAATCTATTGTAGAACTAAGAAAAGTTTTATATTCATTGATTGTAGTTTCTAAGTTGACAGCATTTGCCTCGGTCAAAATGACCAAGGCTCATTTAAACTAGTGCTTATATGATGGAGGAGAAACTAAACTCCTTTCTATGGGGGAATGGCAAATGTTTATACAATTGCTCTTGATGACAGCACTGCATATTTTTATGGCTGTGCACCTTCCCCTACTAAAGGAAATTAAGTTATCAAATGCTTCCTCCCAAAACATTGTAAATGTTGATATGTTTGTTTACCACTGCTGGAATATAAACACTATTCCTGAAAATTGGTACAAGATGGGGATAAATTGGTAAGATCACCTTTATGAAAAGTGCAGGTATATTGAATTAAGTTCAGCTGTGATTTGTATCTGTTGACGTGTACTGTCTAATCACTTGGTAAGTGCCTATTTAAGTTAAAATCTCACTGGCCATATCTACTAGTACTACTTTGGTTAAAACAATTTGGGAATGTGACAGTGGTTACAATGCTGTCACTGTCCACATCTGTTGGCTTAAGGTAGCAGTGGTCTGGAAATTATCCTTCCTGAAATGAGAAGCACAATTAGGTATCATAACAAAGTTTTAATATTTCTTTTGACGTTTCTGGCATGTGTTGTTGGGAAGGGCCATGATTTGCAAATAGATTTGCTATTTTAATTTTTGGTAACTCAACAGTCAGTATGTAATTCTGTACTGATCAATATAAGTGATGACACACAAAGATTTTTTTAATTCAATGAAAATATTTCCTTTGGAATAACACAATTTTGTATTTAAATACTGTGACTTGTTTTAGTTTCTCAGGAAAACCACTCCAACAATGCCTGCTTTGCATGTATCCTTTTAAGCCACGGTGATGAAGGCATGATCTATGGTACAGACGGAGCAATGCCTATAAAGAGACTCACTTCTCTCTTCCGAGGGGATATGTGCAAGACCCTTGTGGGGAAACCGAAACTCTTTTTCATTCAGGTAATGTGATCATCCATGACTTTGCTCCAATAATAGACTTTCTGATAATGTCCTCACAGATAATCATGAAGAATTTTTTTAATCTATTTAGAAAAAAGACAGGTTCAATTTTCCTTCTTGTGTACCTGAGGGCTTGTTATTTCCCAAGTGGAATATACAATCTGAAGAGGTACAGTCATCTACATTGCTGCAATGTACAAGGTTTCTAGGGACTTCCCCAGGTTTTGTGCTATGCCTTTGGAATGAAGCAGAAGTGGGCATTCCAAACTTCCTTCAATTTTGTCTTGTTCTGTGCATTAAGTGCTCTGATCAATGAGAGCAATCCCTTTAGCAGTAGTACCTGTGCTCTCCTGAGGTAACAGCAGATGTCTGTAGGGAGTATTCTTTCTTAGTTGTTGTATAATGAATTTCTTTTCCAACCCACCGCTTCATAGCTCAAGTGTCTTTGGTACTTAGAACTTAGAACATAGAACAGGCCCTTCAGCCCACGATGTTGTGCCGACCACTGATCCTCATGTATGCACCCTCAAATTTCTGTGACTATATGTATGTCGAGGAGTCTTTTAAATGTCCCCAATGACCCTGCCTCCACAACTGCTGCTGGCAATGCATTCCATGCTCTCACAACTCTCTGTGTAAAGAACCCGCCTCTGACATGCTCTCGATACTTTCCTCCAACCAGCTTAAAACTATGACCCATCATGTTAGTCATTTCTGCCCTGGGAAATAGTCTCTGGCTATCGACTCTATCTATGCCTCTCATTACCTTGTGTACCTCAATTAGGCCCCTTCTCCTCCTTTTCTCCAATGAAAAAAGTCCGAGCTCAGTCAACCTCTCCTCATAAGATAAGCCCTCCAGTCCAGGCAGCATCCTGGTAAACCTCCTCTGAACCCGCTCCAAAGCATCCACATCTTTCTTATAATAGGGCGACCAGAACTGAACGCAGTATTCCAAGTGCGGTCTAACCAAAGTTTTATAGAGCTGCAACGAGATCTCACGACTCTTAAACTTAAACT
Organism: Chiloscyllium plagiosum; assembly: GCF_004010195.1. Lineage (NCBI taxonomy): Eukaryota > Metazoa > Chordata > Chondrichthyes > Orectolobiformes > Hemiscylliidae > Chiloscyllium > Chiloscyllium plagiosum. Next base: position 35,513,631 of record NC_057731.1, read on the forward strand.
TGAGCTCACTAACCCAGTGTCAGCAACAGGATGGTGAGAGATGTGCCTATTTGTAGCAAGTCTAGACTAGGGGCTGCTGAGTGAGTGAGTGAGTGGAGAATCCAAGGGGTTTTAGGAAGAAGAGCTGCTGACTGAGGTCAGATGGTTGGTGGACTACTGACTGACTGAATAGGATGGGGAGGAAAATCATTGATATATCTCTTAGCTGGCAAATGTTCTTACAACACGTTGATCAAAAGTTTGCAATTAATTTCTTCAGCATATTGTTAAAAACGTCACTGGAGTACTTTATTTCTTTGTAAATGTACCAGAGGACAGTGAACACAGAAAAATATCATGCACAATTTACATCCAGTGATCATACAACATGACTTCAAATTGTTTGCCCTTATTATAACTTTTTTGTTTGTGATTTTTTTCTGATGTATAGTCATTAGTGAAATAATTAAAGCAGGGACTATCTGTTGGGGTATGCCAAAAAAAAAATCCTAAATCTGAATAGAGATAAATAACTGTTTGGGAACCACTGCTCTTTACACTAGAATGTAAAACCAGAGTGTTTAGTTTTTAATGGTACTTTGTTGATTAAATTTAACATTTAATTTGTTGATGAATAAAAGAATATGACAATAGTGCCAAAATAAAAAAAAACTGCACAGCTTAATGTTGGGGATATGTTATTCTGCTAATGACATTCCTGTGATCATACTCAAGCTTTTCATTGTGAACTAGGTAAATATTTGGTAATGGTCGTAATTAGGAACTTAAAACATGAGTGAAGGTTGCATCCTGTAACAGCATGGTGACAAAAGCATGATTTTCACCAAAGACTGAGCAAAGCTGGTAATGAGACTCACTTCTCTCCTCTGAAGGGATATGTCCAATGTACATGTGAGAAAACCAGAATGATATTTCATTCAGATAATATACCCAACCATGATCTTGCTCTGATAATTGCCTTGCCAACAACATTTTTGTGGGTGGACTTGAGGAATTATTTAATGCATGAAGAAAAGTTGCATGTTTGTTTTTATTCCCCCTCCTGTACCTGAGAAATTGTTTTTTTTCCCCAGATGTGATATATACAGAAGTATGATGTAGAATCAGGTACAAACACTGCACCCTGCAGGATTTCTGGGGCCTTTCCCAGGTTCTTATGCCTTGAGGTTACATTTGACAAATATTCACGTATAAATACTTAATACATTTTGTGCAGTTTTATCTATTTATAAACAGCAAAAGAATTACACGGGAAACCAAAGGGGAAGCGTTTCTGCTTTGATATCCTGGTACAGATTGTGGCCAAAATTTTGCCCATGTAGAAAAATGCTTTTATCCAATTCCCAATGTTTTCATTCAACTTGGGGAATTTAAAAATCTGCCATAAGCAAATACAATGAGACACTTTTAGAAACACAATTTTGTTAAAATTTGTTAAATGATAAGCCATAATTTATTTGAGGGAGAGAGCTTGATGCAGATTGAGTTGTGCAGCTCAATGTTGTTCTGTTTCCCTGTTCACCAATGCTGCCAGATTTGTTGTGATCCTCCAGCACTTTGTTTTATTAAAGCACTTTAACTCAGTGTCCTACAAGAAAACAGTTGTGAGAAATCTAGTTTTAAAAATGGCTGAAAATTATATTTTTTAAAAGAAGGTACAAAATTATTTCCTGTTTGTTTGGAATACAGTGGCCAGCTCCTGAATAATTATTTACTAAAAATGTCAAAAACCTTTCAAAACATAGCTGTTATGTCAGAAACAATATACTATAAATGCTAGAAATCTAAAATAATTGCTTGGTAATACAAAACATGATTGTTGTGATCATCTGAAATTTAGCATTCTTGTAGAATGGAAGCAGGCCATTTGGCCCAACTAGTTCACACCGACCCTCCGAAGAATAAGAGCTGAAAATGTGTTGCTGGAAAAGCGCAGCAGGTCAGGCAGCATCCAGGGAACAGGAGAATCGACGTTTCGGGCATAAGCCCTTCCTGAAGAAGGGCTTATGCCCGAAACATCGATTCTCCTGTTCCCTGGATGCTGCCTGACCTGCTGCGCTTTTCCAGCAACACATTTTCAGCTCTGATCTCCAGCATCTGCAGACCTCACTTTCTCCTCCGAAGAATAACCCTACCAGACCCATTCCCCTACTCTATTATCCTATATTTACATCTAACTAATGCACCTAACCTACACATCCCTGAACACCATGGGCAGTTTAGCATGGTGAACTTACCTAACCTGCATGTCTTTACAATGTGGGAGGAAACCAGAGCGCCCGGAGGAAACTCACGCAGACATGGGGCAAATGTGCAAACTCCACACAGACTATAGGAATTGAACCTGGATCCCTGGTGCTGTGAGGCAGCAGTACTAACCAGTGAGCCACCATGCCACCCCATGTGTTTGTCCTGATGAATCCACTATTAAAAGCTTCAACAATTTGTCCCTTTTCAACAATAAGGATGAACTAAAATCCTCATCAGTGTTTCTCATTAGAAAAACAATGTCAACGTTTCAGGTTTGGGAGAACAATCCAATTGAGTGGATACATTAAGCTCAGAATTTATTTGAATTTTGATGTTTATGCACTGTAATTTGAAGCCTCAGTGTCTTATTCAATTATATTATGACAGATTATGTATATGCTTGAACTAACCACTGTTTTTCTGGTTTGCTTCAGGCTTGTAGAGGTTCAGAATTTGATCAAGGAATTCAGACCGATTCTGGACCTGCTTGTGATGTAGAAACTGATGCAAATCCTCATCACAAAATCCCAGTGGAAGCTGACTTCTTGTATGCCTATTCCACTGTACCAGGTAATGCACAGTTTGTTGCCCTGATGTATAATATTTCCATCTTTCATCAATTAATTAAATTAAATTAGCGCCTTTTATTTTAAACTAGTCCTTTGCCCCATTTCTCTTGGTTTATTTTAACCTGATTTTAATGGGTGAGAAATGGGATGTCACTATGGCCTCAAGGGCAGAATTAATTTGGCTAGAGCTCAAGAATAAAAAAGGTGCAATAATATTTTTCGGTGTAATCTATAGACTATTAACTGGTGGGAAGGATGTGGAGAACAATCTGCAGGAATTTGATTACCCAAATATGGACTGGGTTATGGTGGTGTAGGGGGAAGCAAGGGGCACTGTTCCTAAATTTGCATTGAGGAGAATTTCCTACAATAGTACATGTCCAGTCTAACAAAAAAGGATGCACTGTTGAATATAGTACTTGGAAATGAGTTTGGCCAAGAGATTAAGTGTCAATGGGAGACCGTTCAGGAAACAGTAATCATTGTATTGCAAGGTTTAGGATGATCGTGGAGATTGACAATTCAGGTTAAGAAAAATCAGATGGCAGAGAGCTGGTTTCAATGGCGAAAGAAAAGAGGTGGATAGACTGGAATGAAAGGTTGTAATTGAGCAGTGAGCTACCTTTCAAAGAGTTGCTTTTTCAGATATTGTCAAGGTAGATTCCCTCGAAAGGAAATGGTAGGACATACAAGTCCAGAGGTCTTGGAATGACAAAGGTGATAGAAATTAAGATGAAGAATAAAGTCTGTTTATGACAAGCGTCAGGTAGAAAATATAGTTGAGAACCAAGAGGTTCAGAGGGAGGGGCAGAAAAAACCTGTTAGAGAAGCAAAGAGAAATTATGAGAAAAAAACCTGCCAGACAACATAAAGGAAGCCTAGAGTCTTTGACAGCCATATAAATAATAAATAGTGGTAAGAGAAGAAGGAAGGCCAATTTAAATAAACTATCTTTGCTAAGATCAACTTACAACAGAACAACCTTTAGCTAAACAATTGTTAATTTGTGAAATATAAAAAGAGAGGATATGAAATTTTCTGGATGACCTTCAGTCTGCTGATCTTGTCCATGTAGCTAGGACACCAGACAGTTTATTCAGGAGATGTAAAGAAGTCATCGTCCAGGAGTTTCTCAGGAGAATTGTTGTCAGTTTATTTTTTTTCAGTATTCACATTAATTTATCAAAAGCTTTGCTCAGAAAGGTGAAAAGCGATATCTTTCTCAGCAGGCTAATCACACCAAACTCCAAGCAATATCCCAAAAACCCAACACTTAACTGGCATAAAGCCAGCCATGTAACTTGTAGTAAACGAGGCTATAAAACCTTGGCTGTTTTCTTGCTTAAGAAATACTTCCAGGAATTCTTTTTTAGAAAAACATCCACAGTGACCTTTCTTATTAAAAAATGTCTAGGCATCTCCTCCATTTTCAAAGTGACCAAAAGTTCTCAAACTTTTAATCATAAGTTTCCAAAAGTATTTGTAATGGAAGCACCTTCACAGCAATTCACACACAAACTTGGTCAGTTTACTGAAGAACATTTTGAAGATGTATAAATGGTTGTTCATGATAGTTAAGAGTAGAACAGATTTGACAGTATAAAAATAAGGGTCAGATTACAAAACCTGTTCATACGATTTGAGTGTTTTTCTCCTTTGTTATAAAGACTGTATGTTTTCACTTTTTTGTGTATTCTTGATTGGAGACTAAAATGGGAAAAAGGCTCTTAGCAACCGAGGATTATAGAAAAATTTAGTGCACTTCCTGAAAACAAATTACCTAACACTCATTGTAGATTACGTTTACACAGCTATTTTTTCAAGCGGTGGGAAGGTTATTACACATGAGCTAAGGCCAAGTGGTGACCTGTTGCTACTTAGATTAAATTACCTACCGTATGGAAACAAGCCCTTCAGCCCAACAAGTCCACACTGACACTCTGAAGAATAATCCACCCAGAACCATTCCCCTAACTTACATTTATCCCTGACTGATGCATCTAACACTATGGGCAATTTAGCATGGCCAGTTAACCTAACCTGCACAACTTTAGATTGTGGGAGGAAACTGGAGCACCATGCAGACACAGGGAGAATGTGCAAACTCCACACAGACAGTTGCCCGAGGCCAGAATCGAACCCGGGTCCCTGCCACTGTGAGGCAGCAGTGCTAACCACTGAGCCATGATAAAGGTCTTCTGCTTCTGTAGTTATGTGATTAGTTCCCGGGTTGCTTAGCAGCTTGTGGGTATGAATGTTGGCCTGTAAACCATCAGACCTCCCAAAAGGTACGAGCTGTCCTTTTCTGTGCAGTAGCGAATACTTCAAGCAAGAAGAAAGCCTATTTATTTCCCTTGTCAGTTGCTGTAAGATATTGTCTTAGCCAATAAGTCAGAGACTTTTGTTGTGTATACCAGTCATCCTGTGCCTCCCACAAGCAAGTGAAAGTACGTGGAGTTGAAAATTCAAGGGAGAGCAAGTCCTGGCAAGCCAGCAGGGACAGGGACCACTGAACTGCCATCTCAGTCTTTTCCTCTGCCCAGAACATTCATTTTCCTTTGTCTGACCATTTGTGTTTAAATGAGTTTTAATTAATACAGCTATGTTTGTAGTTCATAATTGCTTATCTGTAGATAGAATATAATTACTTGTAATAAATAGTAAAACTTACTAAGTGCAAAAACCTGACTTCTGCTTTCTGTCAATCTGTATCTAAAAGACAGGTAAATTGACAAATTGCACATACTTTCATAAAATATTTAATTTTATGATGACTCCAGAAATGACAGGGTTTGATTTCCAGTGTGCTACTCCATTGAGGCATAATCACGTGCACATAATTTTTTTAAAAAATTACGGGACTACTAATTATCCAATGGGAGCAATGTTAAACCTAGATAATACACTTGAAGTTAATTATTTATATGGTTACAGTAAAAACTTGATTTATTAATTGAAGATTCAAGATGAAAGTCTTAACTACTGTGCCCTTGCTCAGCATATTCTGGAAGTATAAAATGTGGTGTCTGTCATTGCAGGCTATTACTCATGGAGGAATCCAGGCAAGGGTTCTTGGTTTGCACAGGCCCTGTGTAATGCCTTCACAGAATATGGTAAAGAATTTGAGATCATGCAGATCCTAACCAGAGTCAACTACATGGTGGCCATGCATTTTGAGTCTTGGTCTGAAGATCCACGATTCAGTGAAAAGAAGCAGATACCCTGCATTGTCTCCATGCTGACAAAGGAACTTTACTTTAAAAAGAAATAAAGCACAACATCCTCAGTTTACATTTCAGGGAAGTTTTTAATTTTAAGATTTAAATTGCTCTTTAGGTCAAACTTTTTAGTGGAGCTTTCAAAATAAGCTGAAGCAAAATGCAGAATTCAGAAGAACCATTTGCTATCTGTGAGTGACCACTTACTACTTGTGTTTCATATTCTGAAGCATGACAAAACATAGATAATGAACTATCAGCTCTGTTATTGTCTGTATCAATACACAATGCAGCTTATAAATGGCAATTCTGTGCAACTGCAAAATTCAAAGCATGGTTGACCTGGATTCATGTCTCAAATTTGATATGACTTCTTGTTTGAGTTATTATTTAAACCTCAGCAGGGTGAATTCCATATGGTTTTTTTGATGAGCCAAGAGCTTTAAACTTGAACAAAGACATTCATCAAATATATTTCGTTTATGTTTCTCAACAAAGTTTTGAGACAGGGGATTTTTAAATGCTTCATATATATCTCAGCAATGTTCATATTTTTTTCAGCCAATACAGTATTTTTCAGTTTTGTTTTTTTCCTGCCAAGAAACATTAAAATCCATTCTCTACAAAAGCAAAGAATAAGTTCTCTTGCCTTATGTTTATGTACTAATGTTGATGTATTTTTTTAAAACTTACTTTGTCAAACTCTTGTACCTGAGGCTCTTAGGAAACAGTCCTTACTTTTAAATGAACATGCTTTTCACTGATTTTAATCAATTTTCTGTATTTCACAGCATGTTGATAAATACTGAAAATGGAATTGAATTGGAACTTAATTTTAACAACATTTAGCCTATTATTTCTTGGACCTTTGGTTTCCTTTTGGACAGTGAACGCTTGTACTCATTTATTGCTGTACGTAGCATTCCCCTTAATGAACACCAAAGCAGACTAACTCTTTTATTACTTGGTTACTGATTGGATAATAGTGGTGCAGATTATTAGCTCACATATTTCTATTCACTTCAGAAATAATGACTTATATAAAGAGTATTGAGTTTTGATAAAGAATTATGTAAGTATTAATAGCTAGAAAATGTGTGACAGGAAATAATAATTTATCCAATTTAATGGCAACTATTACCCTAAAAAATATCAAGGCTAGATTTCCCAGCTGTTATGTATTTAATGCTCAGAGTAACTAATCCTGTAATCATGACCTCAAGACCTGACCACTTAAAACTCAATGAATAATTTCGGTCTGCCAGATCAAAGCTATGAGTGCCGTTGTTATATAGGACATGATTGCCACAATCTGAGTGTACAGCTGCTAATGCTCTGTCATAATCTTGCTTGAAAATCTCATTAAAGGGAACCTATTTTCCTCAACATTCCAGGTCATTACTGAAAGAATGGGGATATTATAAAAACTTAATTAGTGGCTGTGTAATTTCAAGTTCCCTTGTGGTTCTGGCATTAATATTTCTTAGTTATCCACCAAAGGTGGCCTAAAGTGTCAGATTAAACAAAGGTATTCGCCACGCGCCGAATTTCAAAGTATGCTCGATTTGCATTTGTCAGTATTTACTGTTTTAAAAAATATTATCATTTACCATTAGGGTTATTTTGCTTATGGCAAGCACAAAGATATGTAAATTGTGTACACTTCATTTCATGATCACACAGAATTGATGGAATACAGAAAACTGTTCACAGAAAGGTCAGTAATGCAGATCTAAAGTAATGGGGAGGCCATTCAGCCAAATTTCATAGAATCCCGAAGTGGAAGCAGGCTATTTGGCCCATCAAGTTCACACTGATCCTCCAAAGCACATCCCACCCAGACCCATCCCATACTGTATTCCTATAACCCTGTATTTCCCATTGCCAGTTCACCTAGACTGCATCCTGGGAAGTATGGGCAATTTAGCATGGCCAGTCCACCTTGCACATCTTTGGACTGAATAAGTAATTTCTACTGACTAAATAATGTCAACTTAATACCAAATTCATTTGCAAATATGATGTGGTCTACAGCCTCATTTTACAACCTGAGATTGTAACCAGCCAGAATTTCTGATCACTAACGGTAAAATTTGTTGACTTGGTCTAAAATTCATAATTTGGTATGATTTCAATATTCAAAATAGCAGCTCCCTCCATTGAGGCACAACAGAAGCCTTCTCTCACTAAGTATGTGATAGGGAAATTGCAGCACTGAATACAGGAGTAACATAAAACAATATTCCATTAAGAAAAGTGAATGAGTTTATAATTTTTAGATGTGACAAGCACCTTTCATTTCATCCCCACTGCCCCAGTTGAGGTGAATCACAAATCCTTATTGGGATATGGGGGATTTAATTTTTTTTAATTCCTCATCTTGCTCTGCAACATTGTTCCCTATTGTCTTCAGATTCTCTCCAGGCATGAACCAGAGGGCACTGTGGAGTAGTCTGGGAATGTCCTCAAACATGTTCAGAATGATTTCTGAGACACACCAGAGAAGGGAAAGACTTCACAAAATGATATAGCACAGAAGGAGGCCATTGAGCCCCTTGAGCCAGTGCTGGCACTTTGAAATTTTCAATGCACTTTCTTCATAGGCCGGTAATTTTTCATATTGAATTTCTTTTAGAAACATTATTATTGAATTCATTGTTGATCACAACAACTCAGTGTATTGACTTTTCCATGTGTCACCTCTACTTTTTCCCATTACTTTAGATCTGCATTCTCCAATTACTGCAAACTGTTTCCTGTATTCCATCAAAGCCCTCCAAGAACTTAAACAAATCTTCCTTTAACCTCTGTTTAAGGAAACCATCCCTAGATTCTCTGGCCTGTTCTTTATCTCCAAAACACATTAGGATTATTGAAGGACAAATGAAAAGAAAATCCAGGTTCCTGTCATGTTCCTTCCCGTCAAGAGATCATCTGCCCAACCTCTGCTCTCTTCTGTTTCTGGGCCCATGACATACAGAAGCTATATGAAATGGTTACATTTTATGATTATAGAATATTGCTGTCAGATGCACTGATAATGATGGTGGATGCACTGATAATGATGTTACATGAATTGTTAGAAACAGCCAGTGTAAAACCTTTATTCAAAAGGGAAAGGAGACAGGTGACAATAAGCCAGTTAGTTTAACATCCACTATTGGGAAATGTTTTGAGTCTGTTAGACAGTATGTAATAGCAGAGCATTCCGAAATACATAATAAAATCAAACAGGGTCAGCATGGCTTCATGAAGGGGAAATATTAAATGCTTATCAACAAGCCTAATTGACGTAATTATTCATTTAAATATTTTGGGCAAATTTCAGTGTCCACCTATCTTGTATATTTGGTTTGGAGGGGAAGCTTGTAGGTGGCAGCCTGAAATGTTTTTTTCTCACTGGAGAGAAGGAGGAAGAGAGGTGACCTGATTGAGGTGTACAAGGTAATGAGAGGCATGGATAGAGTCAATAGCCAGAGACTTCCAGGGCAGGATTGACTGGCATGAGGGGTCATAGTTTTAAGATATTAGCAGGAAGGTATAGAAGAAACGTCAGAGATAGGTTCTTTACGCAGAGAGTTGTGAATGCATGGAATGCGTTGCCAAAGGTGGTGGCGGAAGCAGTCATTAATGGGCATCTAAGTAACTGCTGGACATGCACGTGGACAGCAATGAATTGAGGGGTGCGTAGATTAGGTTATTTTATTATAGATTAGGAATAATCCTTGGCACAACATTGTGGTCTGAAGGGCCTGTTCTGTGCTGTACTTTTCTATGTTCTATATATGCCTCCCACCCCCAGGCCTAAGTCACATTGAGAAGAAGTGCATAAGATTCAATCCATTGGTTGAACGTGTTTCTGTACCTTGGTAATGGTGGCGGCTGTTAGGTAGTTTCATTGGAAAATTGGCTGCAGAGACAACTAGTTCAATCAACAAAATTTCTGAGCACTTTCCCTCACCAGACTGAGGACATCATGGTGAATATTAATGTGACAGTAGAATTCTGGCCATTAAACCCTTCAGATTTATTTATATTAATTGACAATCTATAATTTTGAACTTATGCAAGACTCTCGTCGGATCTTGGCTGGAATATTGTATACAGTTGTGGGCATCACATTATTGGAGGGATGTGAACACACTGGAGAGAGTGCAGAAGCAATTTAGAAGAATGGTTCCACACTTGAGATACTTCAGTTCAAATAATCAGTTAAGTAATTGGGACTGTTCTCCTTGGGGTTTTCAAACTCTTGAGTGGTCTGAATAGAGTAGATCGGGAGAAACAGTTCCCGCTTGTAAATAGAACAAAACAATCAGGGGCATAGACATAAAGTGATTTGCAAAAGAAGCAAATATGTCATGTGGGGTAAACAAGTCACTCAATGAGTAGTTTGGATATAGAATGCACTGTCTGGAAGAGGGTTGGAGACGGGTTCAGTTGAGACATTCAAGAGGGCATTGATGGTCATTTAAATAGAAATTGTGTGTAAAGGTATGGGGAAAAGCAGGGGATGGGAACTGGGTAATAATGTTCCCTTGAAGAACGGGTATTGGTGTGATGGGCCAAATGGGCTCTTTCTGTAATTTAAAACACCTATGATTCTGAGTTAAAAGGTAGTTGCTAATATTATTTCTCAGAATCTAATCTGCTGTGTTCATGGCTGAAATTGCAATCTCATTGTGGTCCTACATTTTTCAACCAACTGGAAACAGCTTAAAGTATCTCAGTTATGATAGCTATTGTACTTTACGTGCAGAGCTCTAACTACAATGCAATAAGCCATAATTAGTGATTCATTATAATTGAATGGTGCCTCCATGCCAAAAGCTAAGATTGCACAATCCAGCTAAAAAAATGCAAAAAAGTGCTCAATATTCAACAGCTTTGGAGTGGAAATATTTTGATCTTGTTTTTATTTAGATAGCAAGAGTCATGTTTTTGATTTTATTCAGAATGAACTTTGTATTCCTCAATGAATGGCTCCTTTGTAAGATCATTGTCTTGCAGTTTCAAAGGTATTTTGACTACTGAAGCTGTTTGGTGATCTATGATTAGTCAGAAAAATCTTCTATGTCAGTGTCAACAGTACAGATTTCCACACATCTGTTATTGGAATCTCTAAATCCATTTGCAAAGGTATGCGCATAACTTGTGTTATTTTCTCAGCAATATAACACAGACTCATTTTACTTGAGAAACAAATCACCATCTAAGAAAAAGAAAAGCCTTATTAACTAACCTGAATTCATACCCAGGTTCCAGGATTAAATCTTTAATGACTAGAACCAGATTGTTCCCACAAATGTTGTAATTTATCATTTTTGTTGTATCAGGAATAAATACTCAATAAAAACCGAAAGGACTGCTGATGCTGTAAATCAGAAACCAAAGCAGAAATTATTGGAAAAGCTCAGCAGGTCTGACAGCATCTGTGGAGAGAAATCAGGATTAACGTTTCGGATCGAGTGATCCTTCCTCAGAATCCTCAAAATGTCCACTGTCCTGGCAAATCCATTTGGAAGTAAACCTTTTGCCTTTTATGAAATTGACTGCAATGTGTCATTTTAATGAACAAGTTGGACTGCAGCCTAGACAGAATTGATAAAGACCTTCTCTTAAGCTAATGGCTAGTTGTCAAATGTAATATTGATTGATTTATATCTGCAATACAGCGTATATGAACTTAAATATAGGGCCTAGCTAAAACCTAGATTCCCCTGAAATTGATATTGGGATGTTAGGAAAGGGATAGGACAACTGCAGAATTTGGCAGGTGGGAGACATGGCACACGTCTCTGCTGGCTACATCTGCGGGAAGTGCACCCAACTCCAGCTCCTTGAAAACCGTGTTAGGGAATTGGAGCTGGATGAACTACGGATCATTCGGGAGGCTGAGGGGGTAATTGAGAGGAGTTACCGTGAGTTGGTCACTCCTAAGGCTCAGGACAAGGATAGATGGGTTACAGTTAGGGGGAGAAAAGGGGACAGACAGACAGTGCAGATTTCCCCTGTGGACATTCCCCTCAGCAATAAGTATACCGTTTTGGATACTGCTGGGGGGGATGACCTACCAGAGGAAAGCCATAGCAGTCAGTTCTCTGGCACTGAGCCTGACACTCTAGCAAAGAAGGGAAGGGGGCAGAATAGAAAAATGCTCGTGGTAGGGGACTCGATAGGGGAATCGACAGGAGATTTTGTGGTCAGGATCGGGATTCCCGGAAGGTATGTTGCCTCCCTGGTGCCAGGGTCCGGGATGTCTCTGATCGGGTGTATAAGGTTCTAAAAGGGGAGGGTGAACAGCCAGAAATCGAGTTACATATTGGCACTAATGATATAGCCAGGAAAAGAATCGAAGATATAAAAAGTGATTTCAGGGAGTGAGGATGGAAGCTGCAAAGCAGGACGAACAGAGTAGTGTTCTCTAGTTTACTACTGGTGCCACGAGATAGCGAGGTGAGGAACAGGGAGACGGTGCAGCTTAATACGTGGCTGCGCAGCTGGTGTAGGAGGGAGGGCTTCAGATATGTAGATAATCGGGATGCCTTCTGGGGAAGGTGGGATCTGTACAAGAAGGACGGGCTGCATTTGAACTGGAAGGGGACCAATGTCCTGGGTGGAAGGTTTGCTCGAGTAGTTCGAGAGGGTTTAAACTAGTATGGCAGGGGGGTGGGAACCTGAGCTGTATACCGGAGATGAGAGTTGATGCAGATGAAGCAATAGCAAGAGGTAGACCAGCTAGTGGGAAGGATTTTCCTGGGAAGGAACCAAGGTATCAGTTAAAGTGT